>NW_015161489.1:18288-44375 GCF_001447785.1 Gekko japonicus
TTCTTCACCCAAAGAGTGATTAACACTTGGAATTCACTGCCACAGGAAGTGGTGGGTGCTACAAGCATGGACGGCTTCAAAAGGGAATTAGATAAGCATATGGAGCAGAGGTCCATCAGTGGCTATTAGCCACAAGGTATAGATAGGGGCTCTGGGGCAAGTGATGCTCTGTCTTCTTGGTGCTTGGGGGGGTCAACAGTGGGATGGCTTCTAATGTCCTGGCCCCACTGGTGGACCTCCTGATGGCACTGGTATTTCTGGCCACTGTGTGATACAGAGTGTTGGACTGGATGGGCCTTTGGCCTGATCCAACATTGGCATCTCTTATGTTCTTATGTTCTTATGTCCTCGCAGAGGAGGGAGAGCTTGTACCTGAATAAAACGTGGTCTTAAAGGTGCCACTGGACTGTTTTGGATTGCTACCTGCGGGGGGGGGGGGAGCTCTGCAACTTACCTGGCTGCTTCTTGCTCCTTGTGGCCCAGGGCTGCTGGGAGCAGGGGGTGGGGCTTGTTGCATGTGCCCGCCCCCTGGGCTCTTTACTGCCGGAGCTCCGCTCCTGTGCGCTCCTGCAGGAAATGACCCCTGCTCACACTAACTCACCTTAGAGGGAAAACTGCTCTGGGACTCTTCTTCGCTTTTGCATCTTGAATAGAACTCTTTGTTTAGCATTTCTGTGGAGCAGTCCCCACCTTCTTCTCTGGAATTTTTAACAACCGAAGCATTATTTTTGCTTCCTTGGCCAGCTTCCCCGAATGGCAGGGAAATCCCCTGGCTTGTGCCTGACCTGGGGAGAACTGGTTGTTTCCCGCTCAGGTTACTGAAGCCCCTTTTGGCCTGCACCTCTGTTGTGAAGCAACGGCCCTTCTCGTAACATTTCGTCACTTCTCTGCAGTGCCCGCGCTCCCCTGCCCCCTCGCACATGTTTGCCGGGAACTCCAGGCAGCCTTGGTCCAGGCTGGTTAACTCACCATCTCTTCTGATTCTTTTTTTTTAAATTGTGTTTTCCCATCTAGGTTGAGTAATGAACCATCAACGAGAGACGGTTCTCACGCAGAGGTCCTGTGGATTAGATGGCAGCATCAAGCACTTTACCTCCCAGTCTTAACCTCCCCACACACTTGGTGAGAGAAGCCAGGGGTCTTGTCCCCTTTTGCTTTCCCTTCTCCCCAGAGAAGCCCCTTCTGATCTCAGAAAACTCTGCAAAGGGTGCAGAGTCATGCACGTTCCTGACCTGTCTGGCCAACAACTTCCTCTATGGCTGCCATTCCAATTTCAGGGGCCTCACCTGGAGTCCTGTGTCCAGTTTTGGGCACCACGTTTGAGGAAGGGTGTTGACAAGCTCGAGCGTGTCCAGAAGAGGGCAACCAGGATGGTGAGAGGGTTGGGATCCAAGTCTTATGAGGAAAGGCTGAAAGAGTCGGGTCTGTTTAGCCTGGGAAAGAGAAGGCTTAGAGGGGACAGGATTGCAGTCTTCAAGTATCTGAAGGGCTGTCATGTAGAAGATGGAGCAGATCTATTCTCTCTTGCTCAGGATTGTGAGACTAGGTCTAATGGGTGGAAATTACAAGGGAGTCAATACTGGCTAAATATCAGGAGAAACTTCCTAACTGTAAGAGTGGCTGAGCAGTGGAACAGTCTGCCTCGGGAGGTGGTGGAGGCTCCTTCGCTGGACACAGTTTTGGGCACCACAGTTGAGGAAGGATGTTGACAAGCTCGAGCGTGTCCCGAAGAGGGCAACCAGGAGGGTGAGAGGGCTGGAATCCAAGTCTTACGAGGAAAGGCTGAAAGAGTTGGGTATGTTTAGCCTGGGAAAGAGAAGGCTTAGAAGGGACAGGATTGCAGTCTTCAAGTATCTGAAGGGCTTTCATGTAGAAGATGGAGCGGATATAGTCTCTCTTGCTCCGGATTGCAAGACTAGATCTAATGGGTGGAAATGACAAGGGAGTCGTTGCCGGCTAAATATCAGGAGACACTTCCTAACTGTTAGCGTGGTTGAGCAGTGGGACGGTCTGCCTCTGGAGGTGGTGGATGCTCCTTCGCTGGAGGTTTTCAAGCGGAGGCCGGACGACCATCTCTCGGGTGTGTTGTATCTTTCGGCTATGCTCCTGCAGAGTTGGACTAGATGACCTGCAAGGTCCCTTCCAACTCTAACATTCTATGATTCACTCCACTGTGGCCCAGCTGGCTGGTGGGGGATGCGCCACCCCTGAGAAGCCCCCTCCCGGCACTGCTGGCGCCAGTGCGGTGACATCCCCCGGTAGTAACATCATTGTTTGGTGTAGTGGTTAAGTGCGCGGACTCTAATCTGGGAGAACCGGGTTTGATTCCCCACTCCTCCACTTGCAGCTGCAGGATGACCTTGGGCAAGCCATAGTTCTGGCACAGCTGTTTTTGAAAAAGAGCAGTTCCTGTCAAAGCTCTCTCAGCCCCACCTACCTCACAGGGTTTCTGTTGTGGGGAGAGGAAGGAAAAGGAGTTTGTAAGCCGCTCTAAGACTCCTTTGGGTAGTGAAGGGCTGGGGTACAAATCCAATCTCTTCTCTTCTTCTTCTGATGTCAAGGGCAATGCTCTAGGGCAAAACTCTATGGTTTTGAGGCCAAAAAAGTCATAGAGTTTTGCCCAAAACCAAGAACATTGCCCCCAATGCCGGAAACACGATGACGGCACTTCGGCGGGAAGAACTTCAGGAAGAAATGGGAGTCCCCCCACCGGCAGCCACTGCTTCCTCCATCAAATGGTGGAGGAATCTAGGGGGGGCTCAGCCACACTCGACTTAATATTGACCAACAGGCAAGAGATGGTAGACAGGGTGAAGGTGGTGGGGGCCTTAGGGGGAAGTGACCGTGTCCTGCTAGAATTCCTTTGGCTGTGGGGGGGCCAAGGAAGTTCATACCCACACGCAGGGCTATTTTTGGGCAGGAACGCACAGGAACGGAGTTTCGGCTGGCTTCAGAGTGGGCCACGGCCACTATAGCCAAAACCTCTGTGTGCATGGCTACAGAGGAAAGGCCTGGAGAGCTAAACCCCCCCCCCGGACTCCAAGGCGGGTGGGCCAGGGGGCCCCCTGGAAGATGCCCTGCACGGGGGCGCCTGGGCAAGCCATGGGGTGTGGCCTAATGTGCTAATGAGCTGTGCTGTCAGGGTGTGGCCTAATATGCTAATGGGTTTCTGCTGTTGGGTGTGGCCTATTATGCTAATGAGTTCCTGCTGGGCTTTTTCTACAACAAAAGCCCTGACCACACGTGTAGGGTAGATTTCAGTAAGGCAGCTCTTAATAAACTCAGGGGCATGATGGGAATCATTCCATGGGCAAGACTGCTGGAAGGGAAGGGAGCAAGTGGAGGGCGGGCTCTCCTAAAGCAAGAGCTCTTGCAAGCTCAAGCCGTCGCTATTCCAACAAGAAGGAAACATGGCAGGGGTTCCAAGAACCCCCCAAAAAAGCACTCTATAAATAACGCAGTCAAAGGCACTATGCTGAAGTGCAAAAGAACAAAGAATAACGTGGGGGGGAGCAAAATAAAGCGTGGTAGCCCGATCACACGGTCCCCCGAGGCTTCATGCTTAGGCTGTTCGCTGGCGATCACGCGGCCATGCTGGAGCGTGGCAAAGAAGTTTCATTGATACTTTTTCAGTTGATACTTCTTCAGTGACAATGTAAGAATGTTTTTCTACGGATGACTGGTTGCCCCTGCTTAAACTAGTTTGATATGAATTGTGGATATTTTCCCCTGCATAATAACATGAAGGCTTCTACATATTGAGCACTATATGACGCTGTATGGTACAACTGAAAAAGTATCAATGGAACGAAGATTGGAATCCGGAAACTTCGTCCTGTGTCCTGTGTGCCGGCTTCTTTTGTACACTCTGTGTCGTCGTATGTCATATGTATACACTATATTGTATCTGTTTGTACACACTTGTGTTATATAAATATTCTTTGTTCTTTTGCACTTCAGCATAGTGCCTTTGATTGCATTATTCATACTGTGGGTTTTTGTTGTTGTTGTTATATACTATACTGTGTTATCACTTTTGTATTTAAAGGGGATCCAAGAATCCAGTGTGGATGAACAGACAACTGCGTGATGTGCTACGGGAGACAAGGGAAATGTTCAAGAAATGGAGGCAAGGACACACCTGTAAAGAGGAGTATTTGTGTTTTGCCAGGCCCTGTTCAGCCATCCGGGAGGCCAAAGGTCACAGTGAGCTAAAGCTGGCCAGGGAGGCTCACAACAACACGGAAATCTTCTTCAGATATGTGAGAAACAGGAAACCAGCCAGGGAGGCAGTGGGGCCCTTGGACGACCAACGGGTAAAAGGAGTATTGAAGGATGATAGGGAAATGGCTGAGAAGCTAAATGCATTTTTTGCCTCCGTCTTCACTCTGGAAGATGAGAAGTGCTTGCCCACTCCAGAACCACTGATTTCAGGAGGGGTGTTGAAAGACCTGAGTCAGATTGAGGTGACGAGAGAGGAGGTCCTAAAGATCCCCCGGGCCAGATGGTGTGCACTCAAGAGTGCTCAAAGAACTGTCTAGAGAGCTTGCGGAGCCTTTGTCCATCCTCTTCCAGACCACTTGGAGGACGGGAGACGTGCCACAAGGCTGGAGGAGGGCAGGTGTATTCCATTTTTCAAAAAAGGGAGGAGGGATGACCCAGGAAACTACAGGCCAGTCAGTCTGACCACTGACCCAGGGAAGATACGGGAGCAGATTCTAAAGGGATCAGTCTGTGAGCATCTAAAGGACAACTTGGTGATACAGGAAAGTTAGAATGAATTTGTTCAGACCAAACTCATTTCCTTCTTTGGTTGAGTAACAAGCTTACTGGATCAAGGGAATGCTGTTGATATTGTTTACTCGGATTTCAGTAAAGCTTTTGACAGGGTTTTTCCATGATGTTCTGATGGGTAAACTAGAGGAGTGTGGACGGGATCCTAGGATAGTGAGGTGGACGGGGAACTGGTTGGAGAACCGCACTCAGAGAGTAGTTGTCTGGCATTTCATTTGAATGGAGGAAGGTGTCCAGTGGGGTGCCAGGGGGCTCGGTTCTGGGCCCGATACTTTTCATTTTTTTTTTTACAAATGATCTGGATAAGGGTGTGGAGGGGCTACTCATTAAATCTGAAGATGGCACCAAATTGGGAGGAACAGAAAACACATCAGAAGACACAGAATTCAGTGAGATCTGAACACACTGGAAAAGTGGGCAGATGTGAACAAGAGGCAATTTAACCAGGATAAGGGCCGAGTTCTACATCTGGGTAACAAAAATGAGGAACACGCATACTGGATGGAAATACACTTCTGAGTAGCAGTGTGTGTGAACGAGATTTTGGGGTACGGGTGGACTGTAAGTTAAATATGAGCAGCCAGTGTGATGCGGCGACAAAAAAGGGGCATCACATCCAGATTGCAAGATGTCATCGTCCCGCTGTGCACTGCATTGATCAGGCCACACACATGGAGTATTGTGTGCAGTTTTGGAGGCCTCACTTCAAAAAGGATGTGGACAGGACAGAGCAGATGCAGAGGAGAGCGACAAGGATGATTGGGGGCCTGGAGACCATGCCCTATGAGGAAAACCTGAGGGACTTGGGAATGTTGAGTCTGGAGAAGAGGAGGTAGAGGGGGGGACAGGATGGCTCTCTTGAAGTCTTTGGAGAGCCATCACTTAGAGGAGGGCAGGGAGATGGTCCTGTTGGCAGCAGAGGAGAGGACTCGCAATCATGGGTTTAAATTAAGGGTGGGAAGGTACCGGCTGGACATTAGGAAGAAACTGTTTTACAGTTGAGAGTTGTGCAACAGTAGAATCTGCTGCCTCTGGAGGTGGCCCTCTCACATTTTAATCATTCTCTGTGTAAAGAAGTATCTTCTTTTCACCGTCTCAAACCTATTGCCCATTAGCGTCAGTAGAATTTCTCTTTGTCGACTTTCTCCACCCTACGCGTAATTTTATAAACTCCATCATGTCCCCACTTAGCTATCTCTTTTACAAGCTGAAAAGACCCATATCCATTCTGCATCGGTCTTTCCAGCCACTGTGCTGCTGGTCCCACATCATTCCATAAACTTCTGCCTGCATCTCATCTTGCATCCATTCTCCTATTGTTTCGTCTCAGCATCGGCTGTCTGTACCATTTTACTGCCCCCTAGTGGCAACTCCGAAGTCACTACAGCGTCTCACCGCGTTATCTGGATTTGGTTTTAAGCCGGTCCGATTGCTCCTCCCTGCCCTCGAGCCGCTGTGAGCAATAAGCAGACAACCGGAGCTGAATTCTCCCCCCCACCCCCCCACCCCCGGTTGTAAAAGCAGCCAGTGAACATTTTCCTGCGATCATATTTTTTTGCTGATGGGTTAGAAGCACACCCACCCCTGAACCATGGGGCAGTACCCAAAATACCCTGCCTGGCAACCGCCGAGTATTTTGTGTTTCTTACCCAGCGTGTTCACTTTCCAGCCCCCCTCTGCCCCCCACCAGGTCACCCCTTTACTTTCTGCTGGGTTTTTTTTTGCAGGTACCATTTCCTCCCTGCAGCTCAGTGCCCTAACCTTGGGAGGCCTCCCCCCTCTGGCACACACACTCCCTCGTGTGCCCCCGTGGTTGCCATGGTGAGGTCTGATGCAGACAGCTGGCTTTTACCCCGAGCCAAAATGGGAGGCAAAGGGGGAACCGTATAGAATGGTGCCACAGCAGACCGAAACTGCATTACACAGCAGGTGCAGATTCAGGCCCAGACTTTTCAGCGTAATTTCCTTATTCTGTGGGTATTTGTGTATATGAATGAAAAGACGCTTTTGTTTTGCAACTACATCATGAATAATCGAATTACGGAAATTATCGAATTATAGTAAGATGACCACAACGTTTCTGACGAGTGCTAGAACTATCCTTGTCGCTTCCAGGTAGCTGTATGAATCATCTGTGGTCAGAACTTTCTGTATGTAAAGGTAAAGGTCTCCCTTGCTCGAAAGCCAGTCGAATCCGACTCTAGGGTTGCGGTGCTCATCTCCGTTTCAAAGCCGACGAGCCAGCGTTGTCCGAAGACGTTGCTGTGGTCATGTGGCCGGCATGACTAAACACCAAGGTGCACGGAACGCTGTTCCCTTCCCACCAAAGTGGTACCTATTTATCTACTTGCAGTTTCTTGCTTTCGAACTGCTAGGTTGGCAGGAGCTGGAACTAGAGACGGGAGCTCACTCCGTAATGCGGCAACTCGGGTCTCGAACTGCTGAACTACCGAACTTCCACAGAGCCTGCAGTTCAGCGTCTTAACCACTTGAGCCACCACAGCTCCTTTCTGTATGTAGCTGAGATCTATTTTTTCTTTTTAATCTTTCTGTTGAGAATGATCGTGCCCCCGTCCTTTGGACCCAGTTTTCACCCACCAATCCAGCCAAGCATGGGCTGCGAGGGCTACAATCGGCTACAGGTGCCCTGACGCAAATGGGAACCCTTTCTGCTTGAATCCTGAAGCCACCTTTAAAACGGGGAGGAGTTGGGATGAACGACTCACACGCCATCACAGTCAGAAATCTGTTCTTTATTTTTCTTTCTACAAATGCATATATAAAAACAAGGTGGGGGGCACAACAGGAGAGCTGGGCTGGGAGGTGTCTTCTCTGCATCGTCGGCTCAGTCCCGCCTTCACGCAGTTGTCGCGGACGACGTCTCCGCTGTTAGTTGTCACAGCCGAAAATGCTGAGTCTGTTGGAGAACTCGAGGAAGTCGTTGCACAGGTTTTGGAACTCATCCTCCTGGCATTCGTCGTCACTTGGCCACCTCTCGATCCACGTGTCCTTGCTGATGAGGTAGTTGACACTGGAAAAGGGAGGAGGGGAATTGAGCCTTTCACGCCTTTGCTCTGCTGGTCATCAGTGCTCCCTCTCATTCCCCCAACTGAGCAGAGCAGTTCACATCCTGAGCAGAACACAACTGCCGTGATCTTAAAATGGTCAATGGGCACTGCGAGACCCTGTGCAGCTCCAGATTGCTGCTGAGCGGGGCTTCCTGTGTTAATGAGCAACTGCTCACAAGCGCAGCTTAGAGGGAACACTGCTGGTCACGTGGCTCATTGGGACCCCGGAAAGGAATGGGCAGAGACTGCATGGCACGTACAAGGGGCACATGCACTCTCGGCACATTGCAGTTGCAACCCAAGGCCTCCCTCGTTCCAGGAGAACCCCAGGCTATAACCTGGACCCTAACCCTGGCCCTCACCGTAACCCTAAGATTGGTAGTTCTAAGCTAGACTGCGAGACCCACAGCTAAGCTGAACTCCTTAGTGTGCGTGTGCCCAAGACAATGTGTCTGCTGTGACGATAAAGGGATAAAAGACCAAAGAACTGATAAAGAAGCCTATCCCCGGAAGAGATGAGCCATGCACGTTATCATATAAACTCGCTAGGAAACTCAGCCGTGTGCCTGAAAATGGTCTGCATTTCTCTGGAGACATGGAATCAAGTGTAAGGGAGGATAGGATCTGTATAGAAATATTGATTTCTAAAAGCCTTCTGCCTTCTCCTGTTCTGTCTTCTGTGCCTTATTTCCTGTTACCAGCCAAATGGTGAGGCCCAGATGGCCTCAATATGCCATGCCATAAACCCACATTCTTCACACTCCCATGCTAGAAGCTAGGCCATACATGAGTGTAGGCACGTAGCCATGAGGTACCTGGAAAGTAGGTCAATTGCTTGCAGGCATGGTCTCCAAACTTCTGGCCTATCCACACATGTCCCCATGACAACCAATAATTGGGTACATCCCCTATCTGCTCCCGATTGGCTGCATGGCCACGGCTAATCATGAGTCCACTCGCAATTGGCTGAATAGCCACAGCTGATTGGGACTGGAATGGGCCTATAACTGGTCATTCCCTATGGGAGACATTCTCTCCCTACTGCTCTTGTGTTCTGTTCTTGTTCCTGTTCATGAGCTCTCTGCTCCCTTGTTTTATTGCACCTGGACATGTGGTCTGTTGGAGAATTGCTTGGTGAAAGGATTGCTTGGTGAGCTGAGCACATGCTTGCACAAGATGGGATTCCTGCTAAAAATCCCTTGGTGCTACTGGATTATCACAATGGACTGTTCTGGACTGATAATTGCTCCTGACTTGGTAAATGTGAAGCATTAATGTTTAGTTAAGGCAAACTGCCCTAGCCTTTCTTGTTTTGAAATCTTTCTAGTCTATGCTAAGTTCTGTATTGAATAAACTTATTCTGGGTTCTAACTGGACTTTGATGTTGTAACTGGGATTCCAAGTCTATTTCCCTGTGCCTGGCTGGCTACACGCTACCATTGAGCATTAAGTGTAAAGCGTGCAATCCTGAGCTAGAGTTGCTACATGCCAGCTCAGAGATTTGAGTCTCTGCTCTGAGCTGGAGGGGACTATAGATTATTGTAGAGACTCTGGTGGCATATTGTTCTGAATCTAGAGAGGGTAGCCTACCTCTCTGGGTTGTTGTTTAATTAATTGAAAAAGTATCGGCTTCCCCCTCATTCCTGGATAGGCTCGAGGGGCAGAAATCCATACAGGATCCATGCAATTTCATGACCCACGATGCCCAGTCCCTCTAGAATGTTCTGCTCTTAGGCAGAATTCCCACCCATGAGGTATTAACTGCTTGTGGCCTTCAGTGACTACTCCAGGGGAGACCTGAGTTTCAGCCACCCGGATGTGTGTAATAGAGAAAGTCCCTCCTGTGCCCAGGAGGGAGAACTGGACCAAGTTCCTTGTCTCCAGCAAGGCAAATGTCTCCCCCTCCTCAACATTTCCCTTCGTTAAGGGGCATGAGCGGAGCAAGCTGGTGAGGGGGGGGGGAATTAGCCTCAAAAAGAGTTCCTTGGGGCTCAGATCCCGTTTCTGAACATTTGTTCAAAGCACGCAGAGAGAAAGAAGCAAGCCAGGGGGAACTGGGGGGACACACATAAAAGGTAGAATGCCCAAAAATTGTTTCTGACCAGGCTTGCCAGATCCCCAGGGCCACTGGTGGGGGTGGTGGGGTGGGGTTGCCGGATGGAGGTTGGGAAACTGCTGGAGACTTGGGGATGGATCCCGGGGAGGAATGAGACCTCAGTGGGGTACAGTGTCATACAGTCCACCACCCAAGGCAGCTGTTTCCTTCAGGGGAACTGATCTCTGCAGTCTGGGGATGAGCTGGAATTCCGGGGGATCCCCAGGCCCCACCTGGAGGCTGGCAACCCTGAACCGCAGTGGGGCACAATGCCACAGAGTCCCCCCCCCAAAGCAGCCGTTTCCTCCAGGGGAACTGATCTCTGCAGTCTGGGGATGAGCTGGAATTCCAGGGGATCCCCAGGCCCCACCTGGAGGCTGGCATCCCTGAACCCCAGTGGGGCACAAGACCACAGAGTCCCCCCTCCAAAGCAGCCGTTTCCTCCAGGGGAACTGATCTCTGCAGTCTGGAGATGAGCTGGAATTCCAGGGGATCCCCAGGCCCCACCTGGAGGCCGGCATCCCTGAACCGCAGTGGGGCGCAATGCCACAGAGTCCCCCCCCCAAAGCAGCCATTTCTTCCAGGGGGACTGATCTCTGTCGGCTGGAGATGAGCTGTAATTGCGGGTGATCCCCAGGCTCCACCTGGAGGCGGGCATCCCTATTTCTGATTAACACTGATCTCTAAGGGCTGAATGAGAGGTTACTTAAAAAAAAAAATTAAGTCGGGTCCCAGTTTCCGTGACTCGACTCTCTGTCCACTCAGTGGGCTGGAAGGGCATCCCTCATGGTGATGTTTTTCTGATGCCCCTTGTCCCCTGGAACTGCAGTCCCGATCCAAATTTGTCCCCTGAAGCAACTGCCATCTGAGCGAGTCAAGTGAGAGTTGCATCAAGAAATTCCTAATCCAATTCATTTTTAAAATGTGCAACGTAGTTCAGCCAGGCAGTGGCATAATTTTGGGGCTTCCGTGTCCTGCTCCAGCTATCGAAATGGAACTTTGGACTGCTAAGATACTCATGGCAACGGCAAGAGGGGAGGCGTATTTGTCCATTCCTGCAACCACAGAGGTGGTGATAGTTACATCCCTCTCGGAACCACGGTCTTTGCTCTGGGCAGGGGTCGTTTCGTAGAAAAAGAGCTAGGGGAATTTATTAGCATAACTCATTAGCATATGCCACACCCCCTGATATCATAAGGCCCGGCGGTGGACCTGCAAGGCCGGCGGGAGTGCGAGGAAGCCCCACCAAGGCCCTCCCTGGCCCCAGGCAGGCAGGGGTGGGGAGAGGCGGGGAGGAAGCAACTTACCCTCCCTCTTCTCCTGCCTCCTCCTGGCTGAATGAGGGCTGGAAGCGGGGCGGCCGGAAGCAGGGAGTGGGGCTTCGTTGTGTGCCCCGCCCCCACACCTCACCCGGGGGAACTGCGATCCCCTGCGATCCCCCCCGAAATGACCTCTGGCTCTGGGGTTTGCCCCGTTCTGTGTATGCCATCAGGACATGGCAGAGAAGAGTCCTCCACAGGCCCCTGAAAACTCTGGACAGTGACGGGCCACTTTTCATCTTGTGCTCGTCTTCCTGGCCAATTGGCTGTTCTCAACAATCTCAGTGGAACAATTTAATTAGGTGCTTTGGGAGTCAACATGGGGGGAGCCAGATATAAATCCAAGAAAGGAATAAAATACGTACTCGTTTTTGGTGGGCCACAGGTCTTTCCTGTGGCCTGAGACCAGGTAATCCGTGTTCACCTGCAGCTGCAGAGACTCCCTGCATTTCATGTGGCTGATAAACTTGCGGAGCCTGGCTTGCGGGTTGACGTCACTCCCTGGGGGATTCAGAGGAAAACATTCAGAAACTCTTTCCTTACGGCTGTGAGCCTGAATCACCGTAATTGGCAGATCAATCAACTAACGCTAAACTGAATTAATTACTGGGGGGGACCACTTTAATCCATGAGATGGAGAATAAAGCCTGTTACCATCCTGTTACTACTTTGTTAAAATCTGTATGGTAACAATGGTCTTTAATCTTCGAGGTAAAAGGTAAAGGTAAAGGTTCGCTTACTCGAAAGCCAGTCGAGTCCGGCTCTAGGGTTGTGGTGCTCATCTCTGTTTCAAAGCCGAAGAGCCAGCGCTGTCTGAAGATGTTTCCGTGGTCATGTGGCCGGCATGACTAAACACCAAGGCGCACGGAACACCCCTTCCCACCGAAGTAGTACCTATTTATCTACTTGCAATTTCTTGCTTTCGAACTGCTAGGTTGGCAGGAGCTGGAACTAGAGACGGGAGCTCGCTCCGTCATGCGGCACACTCGGGTCTCGAACTGCTGACCTACCGACCTTCCACAGCCTGCAGTTCAGCGTCTTAACCACTTGAGCCACCGCAGCTCCTTCGAGGACACAGATTAATAACCACCTTGGTTTACCCAAGGTAGGATACTTATCATATGCAATCTCTTACGTCTAGCCAGTAGAACAGTTACACTCGAGTCCTGTAGACATCAACAAGATTTTTTTGGGGGTACGGGCTTTCGAGGGTCAAGGCTACCTTCGTCAGGTACCAGGGGGAGCTTCAATCTCGAAAGCTTGTACCCATGAGAGCCAGTTTGGTGTCGTGTTTAAGTGTTTAATCTGGGAGAACTCAGTTTTAAATTTGAGCCCCCCCCCCCTTCAGAAAGGAAATTCTTACCTTCCTTAATAACTTCCAGAACTTCCATCATGTAGTTGTCGTAACCGTTTTCTTCTTCAATTCGAATAAGCTTGGCCTTGTACACTTAAAACAAAGACCGAGAGCAGGCATTAGTTCATGCACGGGCCTCCTCTCTCGAAACAGAGATCTCTCCCCACCCTGGTGGCAGGAACCCTCCCGGCTCATCTACCCCCCCCTTTAGAACTAGAGAAAATAAAAAATGTTCCCTCCAGCTTAATGGAGGAACTGCAAGGTCATCTACTCCAACCTCCTGCACCTTGCTGGAAATTCACAAATACCTCTCCCCCCCCAACACACACACACACACACACACATAGCTTATAGTTTTTTAGCCTCCAGCTCACACATTTCTGTCTTAGCTCAGTGAAAAGTACGCAGACGGACGAGTGATTTCAGCTTAGCGTACTTTATCAGATCAAGAACAAGACAACTTTACCCGGCTCGCAGGCCGGCTTATATTCCCTGTGAAACCGCCACCCATAACACCCCCCCACTTCCCAATAGGTTATTTACAGTGGCCGAGAGTCCCATAGGCTCTCAGATGGGAACCTAGCCCACTGATTGGCATGGGCTAGTATCTGCATAGTCCATTGTCTCTTGGAGCGAAGCTCGACGTTTGCGCTGGACCGCGTGGAGCCCAAGCCGGCCACGTGGTCAGAACTGGATATATTACACTCAGGAAGGAGGGCTCCGGAGCAAACTGATTTATGCAGTAGCCAAATCGCTCACAGGACTCCACAGCTTAGAGGGAGCATTGAGCCCCGGAAAGGATTTTGGAGGCAAGCTATGATCAAAGGCGGTTTGCGTAGAAACCCTGGGCTTCCTCCGTGGTCTCCCATCCAACGACTAACCAGGACCGACCCTGCTTAGCTTCTGACGAGATCGGGCTATCCTGGGGCACCCTGGTCAAGGCAAGAGGCCTGCAGAGGCCTACACCAACTCTGGGCTGGGGAACTCCTGGAGATTCTGGAGTGGAACATTGGGGAGGGGGGGTTGGGGGAGGGGAAGGCCCTCAGCTGGGTATCATCCCACAGAATCCGCCCTCCATCGGCCCCCATTTTCTGCAGGGGAGCTGATTTCTGTTTTCTGGAGATCATTTGTAACTCCGGGAGATCTCCAGGCCCCCCTCCAACAGTAGCGCAGCTGTGCTTTATTGGAGAGGACTTTCTGGGATGTTCCCATGGAGAACCAGAACAGCCATGTTTACATTGTCTGACTTATGCATGGGTAAATTCAAGAGCTGTGGTTCCAGGAAAATTTATATGCCTGAAGAAGACTTGTTCGAAACACGCAGGTTATGCCCGGGAGGCGTGTTGCTAGGCCTGCTTGCTAGCTGAATCACCTCATGGGAAAATACATCTACTAGGCTTGCTGGCTACGCTGAATCGTCACAGTGAGAAATAGAAGCTGCCTGCTAGCTTTACCTGATGGATCATCACTTGGGAAATGTACAATAGGTTGCTGCATTGTTCGGTTTAAATAACTGTACATTGGTATTTATCCTCCATCAGGAAGAAGGCAGTTGGACTCTTCGTGTTATAGAACTTAGTCTGAAAGTGTTTGAAATGTGATGTTGTAGTTTGAAAGTGTTTACAATACACTAGAGTCGATGTTGTGTATAAAAAGCAAATATATTTAGCTACAAGTACATGTGAATATTGTGTTTATTATTTCAACACGGTGTTTTCGGTGTTGACCCTCCTTGAGACCGGCAACTCTCGATTGCCACAGATAAAAAGTTGGGCAGCCGCAGCCCGGTCGCGCAGATGGAGATAGCCTGGGCACGAGGCCGCCGCCCAGGAGGCAAACTCTGCGGGTGAGCTGAGGCGTTGACCACCACTGACCTTTCAAAGGAGGGGGTGGGGGCTACTGGACACAAACCAACCAATGCCCCCTCTAAGCTGTGGAGTCTTGTGAGCAAAAATCCTACTCTGGGAGCTACCGACATCAGTCGGTTTGCTCCAGAGCCACCTTTCCTGAGCGAGGACAAAAAATCTGTGTGCTGGAGGCTAAAAAATTGTCAGCTGGCTCACACTAACTCAGCTTAGAGGGAACACTGAACAGCAACCGATCAATGTAAGCCGCTCTGAGCCTGTTCGCGGGGAGGGCGGGTTACAAATGGAACAAATAAATAAATAAATGTAAATCAATAACCCCCGCAATCCAAGTACAGTTACCGTAATCTACTTCTGGCTTGCAGGCTTCCAGAACTCGCTCCTGCAGGTCGACGGGTTCATCTCTTTGGTTGTTCAAGAAGCAGTTCTCTTTGGGAGGAGAGCAGAGGGGAAGACCATGAAGGCACAGGTGGTCGCTTAGGAAGCCCCCCGGGTGTCACGAGCTGGACATGTTAGAGGGGTTGCCAGCTGTTCGTTCCCCGAACCCTGAGCGCAGCAGAGGCGGAGCCCGTCTCAGCCAAGGGGAGGCAGGGGGGGCAGCCAGAGGGCAGCTTTGGACAGAGATTCCAAAACAACTAACAGCATCGTGCAACCAGACCTCCAGGATTGTACCGTGGGCGCTATAAAGCACACAAGGTCCTGCTCGTTTCAGCAGGCTGAACAGCCAAACTGCACAATTTGCAAAGCTGGAAAACAAACAACTCCAGACCCCTTGAAAGGCCACAGAGACACAAAGATCCAGCCTTGCAGAACTGGAGATCACAAATTCCTTGGGGATCTTTGGTGAGCAGCAGAAGCAGTTACTTCCTCTCCCCGCTCTGCCCCACCCTTACCTTCCGCGCACCGACAGACGTCGCCGTGGCAGATCTTATTGAGGTGCTCGCTTCCCTGGGACGGATGATAGAACTTGGTGCAGCGGTCATCTGAAGAGAGGAGCAGAAAGATCGTCTCAGAGGGTACCTGTGTTGGTCTTCAGTCGAACGTCTAGATATGAGTCTTTGGAGTGTGTTAGAGACCGACAAGATATTGGCGGAATTATGTTTTGGGTCAAAGCTTCCTTTGTCAGAGGAACAGAAAGAGACACCCAAATTCCACATTGACTGTGTACTCTCTCAAGTCCTTCAGGGAATATCTGTAAAGGCTGGTGACTTGTGTCTCCCAAGAGATGTTAGCGGACACGTCCAGTGGACCTGGTGCAATGGCAATCCATTAAGGGGGCAGGCTTGGCCGCACAAGTTTCCCAGGCTGGGGCTAGAGATGTGAAGGCCCGGGAAAAAAAACGGAAAAATTTGAAGAAAAAGTGTTTTCCCCGTTTTTTTCCTGAAGCCTTTTTGTTTTTTTCCTGAAAAATTGGAAAAATTGAAAAAAGAAAAGGGGAAAAAATTGATTATGGAACGTTTTATTTTAACATGATGAATAAAATATTTTAAGACAAGGTGTTCAAATATTTTCCAAATCATTTCTAAAATATATATATATGGTATCAGATTGGTCTAATTTCTGTGCCCTGAGGACAAGCAAGTCCTAGGTTACAAAGTGAACTCTCCAATGCAAGAACAAGATGCATTTTAGGAAGTGTGATTTTGTCAGAAGAAAATTAAAAAGTTTCAGTTTTGTTTTTGCATGCGGGTGGGTATTCTGTTTGTAATAATTGTTTGGATACTCTATATTTTTAATATGCTAGTTGTGATAATTTCATGCCAAGTAAAAATGTCCATAGTAATATTTTATGTTCCTAAAGTAACAGAATGACTTTCAATCTAGAAAAGACAAAAGAAATGCTAATATAGCATTTTTTTCCAATTTTTCCAAAAATTTCTGTTTCCCCCCGGTAAAACCCGGAAAAAAACCGTTTTTTCCCCCGAGATTCAAAATTTCCAGAAATTTTACATCTCTAGCTGGGGCAGGCCATTTTCCTAAGGGAACTGTGACTGCCGTAGTCTTGGGTACTGGCCAGTTCGTTTTCAGCAGGAAAGTGCATTTTGCAGCAAGAGTTATCCTCCGCTGGCCTGTATAATAAGAGTGGCTGTGAGTAACAAGTGGTGGGGTTCAGACACACTCAAAATATAAAGGATATTTTAATAAGATCTGATGCTTTAAATGCCAGACAGGATCCCCCTGAAGTTGTAGGTCACCACAAATGTGGGAACATGTTTAGCGTGTGCCTTCTGTCTACAGCTAAAAGAAACTGTGCATCCAAGAACGGGATTCTAATTAATACTAAAGAGCTCTACCACTTGCTCCTCTAAGAGAACAGTATATGCCATAGTCTGTCCATGTGGTCTCCTCTAGGTAGGGAGTTCACAGTTAGACCTGTGAAATCATGGGTGCTGGAACACCGCTCTAGAATTAAGAACAAAGTGACAGATGCTCCTTTAGTGGACCACTTTGTAAATTTCAATCATGATCCAGAAGCACTGAGATTTTTTGTAATTTTCAAATACATACCTCATATGTTTAATTCTGTTGATGTTGGCAGGGTCCTCTTGCAGCAGGAAATGAAATGGATTTTCAGATTGGATACAATGTCCCCTAATGGTTTAAATCAGGAGTGGGATTTGTCTTGCTTTATGTTAATGGTATACTTTATGTAGGTTGACTTTTGGATGTTATGAGTCATTGTCTTTTTAATAGAAAGTATTTGAATGTTTATTAGAGATACCTGGAGTGCGGTTTGACGTATCAGAATGGTGTTTGATTCAATCTTCATTTAAGCATATAACCAATGCTCCCTCTAAGCTGTGGAGTCCTGTGAGCAAAAAATCTACTTTCTGAGCTACCAACATTAAAGTTGTGAGCTGGCTACTGCATAAATTAGTTTGCTCTGGAACCATCCTTGTGAGCCAGAGGCTAAAAGACTGTGAGCTAGCTCACACTAACTCAGCTTAGAGGGAACACTGCAAGAACACAGTGACATGAAATGTTTTACTATGCAGTAATTTTGGATCTTGTTAAAGTATGTCGTTTTCAGCATTTGGGTTTTGTTTTTTTTAAAGTTAAAATAGTTTGTGATTGTATGTGCATTTCATAGTTGTTACAGTTCCATCCTGGATAAAGCTTTGGTGAACCGAGGCGCTACAACAGCGGTTCGCCCTGTCAGCTGGAACTAAACTTGTTGAGCTGCTGTATGAACAGAACTTTACGTCTTCAGGAACAGAGTATTCGACTCGCCTGAAGTACCATTGGTGTATGGAATGGACTTTTGAATTTGGAATTCGCAATTGAGTCCTTTGTTCTGTGACTCGTGAACTTCGCTCCTTTCCTGTTGCACAGTGTATGGATTTCAAGATTTGTATTGCAATTGCTTTGTAGGTTTATTTCTGATTATGCATATAATTTGTGAGTATTATCTTTAGTGCTCTGAGTACTTTTTGCGGTTTATTTATACGGAGGGTTTTGTCCTTTCTCTTTGCAAACCCCTGGAGGTTAGCGACCCTGCCCCTTGCTCCTGTTTTGGAGTGTGGGATTCATTTCACGGGATTGCACTCATAAAATGGAGACAATAAAAGGTTTGGAAACCTTTTGCAAAGTGCTAATTTGCTATTATACAGTTTAATTTCTGCCAGGCGGAGCTCACTGGAAGAGAAGCGATTGCCATTACCTAGGGAATAATAGCTGTACACCGTGACGGATCCCGGCTGAACGAGACCAGCCTCAAAATACTTGTAAGCTCTGAATTTCAGACATTCGTCCTCCAAATGAGAAACCTGGGATGGACATGGGGGAGGGGGGGAGAAAGAGAATACATTGTTGTGTGCCACCAGATTTGCACTGGAGACACATCATCTCTCAATGTGATCCTGATGAAGTTGTTCCGCAGAGATGCTTTTGAAGGCAGAGAGCCAGACAGAGACGGCTTTTTAGGTCGAATCTGCATTTGTCTTCCCCACCGGTGTCCCAGCCTTCTGACTCCGTCTTTAAAAAAAACAAACCTGTCTACATTTGCTTTCGTTTTCGCACTTCAACGGTGCGAGGATACTTTTGCCTGTCCGCATGAGTTTATCGCCCTCTCGTGGCGGCTCCATTGTCACTGCGCCTCCGCCACCGCTTTAAATGAATCATCTCCAAACAACTTTCAAACTAGCATAGAGAAAGCCGGCGTCACAGCAGCACGGAACTGATTTAAAAATGCAAATGCACATTCGACCTTAGGATGCCTGAGACCCAAAGTCGTTGAGGCCTCAGCAGACGTGCACGTATGGCTCACATGTCCCCCACTATAGTGGGAGAACTCTGGCTGGCAGCCCGGCCCTCACCGCTGCTCGCTTGGCTGGAAGGGGGAAAATAATGCCAAAATCACTGCTGCGTTGACAGTGTACTGTCATTTCTCGGGCAAACTCTGGGTTATTTGTTTATTTGCCCATTTCCTTCATTTATACCTTGCCGTTCTCCCCAATGGGGACCTGAAATGGTTTACACCATTCTTCTCACCTCCTTTATCCTCACAAACAACCCTGTGAAGTAGCTTAGGCTGGGAGCGTGTGACCGGTCCGAGGTCACCCTGCAGGCTTCCATGGAAGAGTGGGGATTCAAACCTGGGCCTCCCAGATCCTAGTGCAGCACTTTGACCACATTAACCATCTTAACAACTGCACCACACTGGCTCGTCTAGTTTGGACTGAATAGTCTGAGACGTCCATGGCCTGGGTGCCTTCCTTCTAATGCCGTCAGAAGGAGAGGGGTGGCGTTTGTGGCAGGAGTGGAGGAAGCACCACTTCCCTTTTGGTCAAATCTGAATTTGTCTTCCCCACCGGTGTCCCAGCCTTCTGACTCCATCTTCAAAAAAACTGTCTACATTTGCTTTCGTTTTCAAACTTCAGTTGTGCAGGTATACTTTCGCATGTCTGCGTATGTTTATCACCCTCTCGTGGCGGCTGCATTGTCATTCTTCTAATGAGGGCATCTAATGTCCTGGCCCCACTGGTGGACCTCCTGAGGGCCCCTGGTATTTCTGGCCACTGTGTGACACAGTGTTGGACGGGATGGGCCATTGGCCTGATCCAGCATTGGCGTTTCTTATGTTCTTATTGCACCTCCACACCACTTTAAATGAATCTTCTCCGAACAACATTCAAAGAAGCATGGAGAAAGACGGCGTCACAGAAGCACAAAACTAATTTAAAAACGCAAATGCAGATTCGACCAAATTTGACTGCACCTGGACTGATACGGCACTATGACTGGACTTGTCAAACCTGCGGATCCCCACTAAGCCTGACCCTCCTGCCATACAGTGTGGCCCACCAGACGACTGACAGATCCCATCTTCCGGCAGCCCTAGGTAGGTCACATCACAAACACAGACAGTTTCAGACAATGGCCGACAGGAGCGGCTGCCCCACGCCCCACACTAGGTGGGGCCCAGACGCCCGCAGCCCCAGTGCTCTGAAGGAAAGGGGGATAAGAAGAAGAAGAGCAGGATCCTGACCCCGTTTCCACCTGCCTCATCCAGGGCTTGGGCAGCTGGTCACAGAAGAACCAATTTACCTTGTCCAAATAGATGATGAGGTTCCCCCTTTCGGACTGGACGGTGTCGATTTCATACTTGGAGATGTATCTGTCCACACCTTGGGAAAGCTAAACACAGGACAAAAACATGAGGCCCTGCAGAGCCCAGGAGAGCAACCAACCATTCAGGAGCCCCTCAGAGCCACAGACAGCAAAACACAACGGTGGAATCTGCATTGGTATTTCCCACTGCTTCGGCTACACTCTCGCTCCGCCTCCAAAAAAGATGTCCACGTCTCCTTAGGTTTTGCTCTTCTACTGCACTGTTGGCATTTCTGCTGTCTGCACTGTTTTATTGCCCTGTGGTTTCGGCTCCGTCATGATTGTGTGGCTTCTCTCCGGCTCAAATGGATGTGCTTAAAAGCACTCTAAGCCCCCCACCCCCCAAAAAAGTGCTAATCGGAGGCTTATCTGCTCTGTTTACCTTCTGAGGGCACATAGAGGAATGTACGAAACTTGTCCCTTGCCTGACAAGCTAAGAGTGAATGATTTGATCTTGTTTTGTGATTTTTATATTGCCTGAAATGTTAGAGAAAAATCCCTTCTACATACATACATACATACATACATACATACATACATACATACATACATACATACATACATACATACATACATACATACATACATACATACATACATACATACATACATACATACATACATACATACATACATACATACATACATACATACATACATACATACATACATACATACATA
Organism: Gekko japonicus; assembly: GCF_001447785.1. Lineage (NCBI taxonomy): Eukaryota > Metazoa > Chordata > Lepidosauria > Squamata > Gekkonidae > Gekko > Gekko japonicus. The sequence continues at coordinate 39,075 of NW_015161489.1, forward strand.
CATACATACATACATACATACATACATACATTCTGCAAACTAAACACCCAGTCTTTACAGTTCTTTGGCTATTTTTGCTTTCTTGTTTAAACCAATAGCTGGGCAAAACTGAACGCTGAGAACATCCTACTCTTTGAATGTAAAGAGAAGTTTATAGCTTGTTGGCTTGTTGGCAACATTCCCGGCCAGCAGGCAGGAAAAAAAATAGCAGATCGAAAAAAGCATCACACCACTATAAAGGAAGACGGCATCAAGACTGCTTTAAAAATGAAATGCAGATTCGGCCAATGTAAGAGGAAAAGAAAGAGCTCTGAGTTCTGAGTGGGAAGTTAAACACCCGGGACGTAATCAGGGAAGAGGCAAGAGATTCGAGAAGAGCAGAGGAGTCTCTCAGAAGAGCTTTGCACATCTCCACCCAGAACAAGTCGTTCGCCACGTCTAATCACACTACTGTCGTTCTGTATCCACCAAAGCCCCACATTAAGCTGGACATCTAACATGATTCCTAGAGAATTTTGCCTCTCTGCCAGGTAGGGGTCATTTCGTAGAAAAAGAGGCGCAGGAGCTCATTCGCATAACTCATTTGCATAGGCCAAACCCCCTGATGTCACCGGAAGTGTGTCAGGAGGCAACACCCACCGCTCAGGCTCCACGGCTAAACCAGGCGCTTGGTCTCCAAACACAAAGGGGACCTAGGATCCTAGTCCACCTCAAGCCCACCAATAGCACCTTTGGCGGGAGATTCAAACCCTCCAATGGGGACAGAGCTGTGCTGGGTGGAGTGTATATAGTTGGCCTTGCAGGGCCGGTTTGTGTGTCTTGTTGGGAAGTACAATAAGCGCGTCTGAACGCATGTCGTGGTCCGAGTCCTCCACGCATCGAACACGGTACTTTTCAGTAAAAGGTAAAGGTTTCCCTTGCTCGAAAGCCAGTCGAGTCCGACTCTAGGGTTGCGGTGCTCATCTCCGTTTCAAAGCCGAAGAGCCAGCGCTGTCCAAAGACGTTTCTGTGGTCATGTGGCCGGCATGACTAAACACTAAGCCGCAGAACGCTGTTCCCTTCCCACCGAAGTGGTCCCTATTTATCTACTTGCAATTTCTTGCTTTCGAACTGCTAGGTTGGCAGTTTCAGTAGGGGGGTGCAAAAAAAGAAAAAATTCGGCCACATTCGGACTCGGCCGAATCAGGCAGAATCAATTTTGACGGGCATAAAGACTCCTGCATGTCAATTTCGGCAGTACCAGACCATTCAGGAGTCTTTGCCAGCCGAATGTCAGTTTCAGCCCCATTATAGCCTATGAGCCATTGAAGTCAATGGCAAAAACATAGGGTACATTCTGGGGGCTGGAGGGGACACGCTCAACTATTAGATGTAAGACACTTGCGTATGGAACACTGCAAGGTGGCCTACTGCACTGAGGTTCTACATGAAATAATAAAGAAAGTGCAAATGACGGTGGCGAACACAGTTGTGCCGACCCACACCTATGAGGAACAGGCCGGGAACAGATGTTCTGTCTTGCAGGAAAGAGGCTGGTGACGTACACGATTGTCCCACCTACCCTCTTTAGGTCTTCCGTGGCTGGCCCGTAACCCGTCAGCATGGAGACATCGATGATAGTCATGGTGGCATCGGTATCACGGAGGTACCTGCGGTCAGAGACAGAGGGGGGAACGCGCTCAGAATGGATTTCTTTGCCCAGAGAGGGACGGGTGTTCGTTCCATCCCCTCCTCGTACCACTAGGGCCATGCTACACAACAGGATACACTATTCAGAGCACAAGCAGCCCCACAACAGGGCAAAAAGCGCCCCGGGACTGTGTTGCCTTGGGAAACAGAGTGTGTGGGGGGGGAGGCCGATGCCCTTCCTTCTCCAGCACTGTGGGCCAAATGCATCATGGGGACTGGCAAATGCACACAAGGCAGGGCAGGTTTAGGAACTACAACCTCTCTCTCTCTCCCTCCCTCTCCCTCCCTCTCCCCCTCCCTCTCTCCCTCCCTCCCTCTCTCTCCCTCCCTCTCCCTCTCTCCTTCTCTCTCCCTCCCTCTCAGCCTGAGTTTAGGGCAGGGTTCTCTCTCCCTCCCAAGGCAAGTCTTGAACCTGAGTTTAGGCACAAGGGATCATCTGCGTCCATCTCTCTCTCCCTCCCTCCCCCCTCTCTCCTGCTCTCTCTCTCCCTCCTTCTCTCTCCCTCCCTCCCCCTCTCTCTCCCTCCCACCTCTCTCTCCCTCCCTCCCTCCCTCTCTCTTAAAAACATCTGCTTCTCCCACCTTCTGAATGGGATATAAGAGCTCAGGGATCTCCATTCCAACTTGTATCTGATGAAGGGAGCTTTCGAAAGCTCATTTCCTGAAAATGTTGTTGGTCTCTGAGCTGCTCCTGAGCTCGAACCTAGCGGCTTCTCCCTCTGTGATCTGAACTGCCATAATGGCCCAGAGTTACCTTTCACGCCCACCGTTCTCACCTGGCGCAGATTTCGATCTCGACTGCTCCAAGGACTCCGTCTATTGCCTTACCTAGAAGTTGTTTTGAGAGAAAGAGAGGGATTAGCCTCTCTGCATAACACCCATGCTGTGCGAAGCGGTTGGGAAGAGGCCGTCACTGGACACCAGAGTCTGCGAAAAAAGGACTGGTCCACAAGCTATGCACTTCGTGTCTCTTGCAAAGAAGTTCTCATAAGCCGCAGATATGCGTTTTCCAATCTGACGCTTTATTGAAGCTGGTAGTGCTCACTTGTACAAGTTAGAAGGAGGGATGCCAGCCTCCAGGTGGGGCCTGGAGATCCCCGGGACTTCAACCGATTGCCAGACGACAGAGATCAGATCCCCTAGAGAAAATGGCTGCCCTGGGGGCTGGACTCTGTGGCATTATATCTCTCTGAAGCCCCTCTTCTCCCCGAACCCTGCCCGCCTGAGGCTGCAGACCCCAAAATCTCCAGGAATTTCCCAAGCCATAGTTGGCAACCTTAATCCTTGTCGGGTGATCCCGCCATAGAAAAAGTTCTCCTCCCCGCAGCTGCTGAACGTCTTATCTAGCTGACCTTGAGCTACCTTATTGGCCCTCAGGTGTCAGGGGGCCGTGTACGAAACCTGTATAACTATGCCATCCATTTTGAATACCCCATTCCTCACTTAAGACTGCGTGGCATTCCATCTCTCTGATCAATAAAGCTTTTCTTACTCAAGGATTGGCTGTCGATACTGAGACCGGTTTCCCACAGCCGTCGCTCTGCGCTCGGTCCTCTCTTTGCCCCGATGGTACGTGTCAATTTCCCACTCGAAGCCGCATGGCAGCATTTTGACCCGCGGCTTCGCCCGATTTCCCCCGCGGTTTCGTGATCTTGTTTTTTGAGAATTACGAAACCGCGGGCAAAATCAGGCAAAGCCGTGGGTCAAAATGCGGCCGCGCGGCTTTGAGTGGGAAATTGACATGTACCATCGGGGCAAAGAGAGGAGCGAGTGCAGAGCAGCGGCTGTGGGAAATCGGTACGTGTTATTGGGAACCCTGACAATCCTCGCCCATAGTTTAGTAAGGCATCTATGTACAGGAATGCTAGTGTGGATACCCCATCCCCACATTTGTGTGTGAAAAGGGCTGTCAAGTTGCGGCTAACTCTCCTTCCTACAAATCCTCAGGAATTACGCAGCCGTTCGACTTGAGAGGAAGCATGTGGGTTTCCTGGCCACCCAAAGCCCACCGTTGGGACTTACGGAGCTGGACGGGCTTGGTGGTCACCCGCAGATCAAAATTCCTGCAGGGAGCAGCCTCCTCGCGGAGTTTTGCGTTGTACAAGGTCACTACGGTCATGGTGGCCTGGCCCTGCCCGGTCGCTTTCACGGTGAAGTCTTCGTTGATCTTGGTCTGGAAAGTAAGCGACGTATTGTATTCGCATGTATCGTACTCATTTTCAGTGTTCCAGGGTGTCAGGTGAAAGAGACAGTAAGTTGGCAGGGGATGGGTAAGAGAAAGAAGTCGACACCTGCCTTGTGGACAAAATCGAGAGGGTGCAGAGGAGAGCGACGAGGTTGATCAGGGGGTCTGGAGACTGAGCCCTACGAGGAAAGGCTGAGGGCCTTGGGAATGTTTAGTTTGGAGAAGGGGAGATTGAGGGGGGGAACATGATTGCTCTCTTTAAATATTTGAAAGGCTGTCGTTTGGAGGAGGGCAAGGAGCCGTTCCAATTGGCAGCAGAGGAGAGGACCCGAAGCAACGGGGTTTAAGTCACATGCCGAAAGGTATCGGCTGGATATTAGGAAAAGCTTTTTCACGATCAGAGTGGTTCAGAGGTGGAATCAGCTGCCTAGGGAGGTGGTGAGCTCCCCTTCACTGACAGCTTTTGAGAAGAGGCTGGACGAATATTCGTCAGGGATGCTCTAGGCTGGTCCTGCATTGGGCAGGGGGGTCGGACGAGATGGTCTCTACGGCCCCTTCCGACTCTATGACTCTATGATTCTTACGGCACCATTGACCATAACCTTCCCTTTCTCAAATGTATTTTATTATTTATATACAACATTTGTATTTCGCCCTTCTGCCTTCAACCGGCTAACCGGCTAACCGCCACTGAACGGGCAAATTAGCAATTTAAAACATGCGTGATAAAATCACACTTTACAACCAGTAAAATCAACCGCTCCCCAAACACACATCACTAAAACAATTTAAAGACAGACCAACGATACACACAAAACATCACGACACCAATTAAAACATCGGTTAGGAAGGAGGGAGGAGTGTCACTGGAATGAACGGGAGGGGCTCTCTCTCTGCGCATCGATTGCTTCTGAAGAATCATCACATAGCTTTGAATACAGCCTGTGGAACAGGGAGTTTTAGGCAGCCGCAACATTCGTGCAAGACTGCAAGAGTGGAACCTGGGACTCTACAAGCACGCCTGCCCTTTACCTTGGAACCCAACCTCAAGTCTCTCCTTAGGGGCTTCCGGACATCCTGGACACCATTTTAGGGATGAGTCCACTAAAGGTAAAGGTTCCCTTGCTCGAAAGCCAGTCGAATCTGACTCTAGGGTTGCGGTGTTGTGTTTTGCACTGGTGCATAGCTGGCCCTTGATTTCTTCTCATGTAACTCTCTTCTCTAATTTTCTCTAGTAAAGTTTATATTTTAAAGGTAAACCGTACATGAGTATACTTCCACTTATATTACTCTCTGCTAATTTATACAACAAGATCACTGCCTCCGAAGAAGAAGAAGAAGAAGAAGAAGAAGAAGAAGAAGAAGAAGAAGAAGAAGAAGAAGAAGAAGAAGAAGAAGAAGAAGAAGAAGAAGAAGAAGAAGAAGAA
>NW_015161489.1:44508-61240 GCF_001447785.1 Gekko japonicus
AGGAGGAGGAGGAGGAGGAGGAGGAGGAGGAGATTGGATTGATACCCCACCCTTCACTACCCAAAGGTGTCTCAGAGTGGCTTACAAACCCCGTTCCCTTCCCCTCCCCACAACAAACACCCTCCCTGAACCCTCCAACCCTGAGCCCTGACAAGAGCGTGGATTAGAACTGGACACCGAACGTCAAGTGAGAAATTTCTCACAGAACTTCTATACCTCTTCTGATCTAGCGAGGAGGGCGTTTTCGTAGTCAATTCTATAGTGGATCGCAGCAGCACGTCCCGGCAACAGAAGAGAAACGTCCAAATTCAGGTCCTTACGGAGCGGGATGTCCGTCTGGTACTGGGCAAGAGCTTGGAACACCATAATAGTTGACTGCAATTGGAGGGAGAAGAGAGAGCGAGTGAGGAACCCCTCGCAGCAGAACTCTCAACACGGCCCTTAGCCCGGAGGAACGGAAGGTCCGTGGACACAGGATATGCTGGGCGCATTGTGGCGCACTGGAGCAGCTTCATACTTCAGGCAGTGGGCAAGTTGGATCCAGGCACACTGGTCCCTTGCAGGTGTTTCCTGCAGTGCATATGTCAACAGGGGGCGCAGCCACCAAGACTCTAATCCAGATCCGGGCCCAAAATGCGGAGTTGCCCTGAATGCATGAATAGTTTGGTAACCGGAGGACGTTGTTCCAAAGTATTAATTGGGGGGAATTCCCTCTCTGATCCCCAACTCTCTAATTACATTATAAAGTAACGATTCATTCTTTTTTTGCCCTCCTCTTTCATTTCACCTGGGGAAGGGGGACAGTTGGGAGGGCGAGGTGTGAACCCTTCTGTGAACATAAGAACATAAGAGACGCCAATGTTGGATCAGGCCAAAGGCCCATCCAGTCCAACACTCTGTGTCACACAGTGGCCAGAAATACCAGGTGCCATCAGGAGGTCCAGCAGTGGGGCCAGGACACTAGAAGCCCTCCCGCTGTTGGCCCCCCCAAGCACCAAGATGACAGAGCATCAGTTGCCCCAGAGCCCCTATCTATACCTTGTGGCTAATAGCCACTGATGGACCTCTGCTCCATATGCTTATCTAATTCCCTTTTGAGGCCGTCCATGCTTGTAGCCGCCACCACTTCCTGTGGCAGTGAATTCCAAGTGTTAATCACTCTGTGGTGTGAAACTCCCTAAAGGAGAAGCTAACATTACAGGAGGGAGCCGTATAAGTTGCAGTTGGGAGCTGGTGAGACTAGGGTTGCCAACTGCAGGTTTGGAAATTCCTGGAGATTTGGGGGCAGAGCCTAGGGAGGGCAGTGTTTAGAGGGAGGGGGAGAGACCCCAGCAGGGATGTGACGGCATAGATCCCACCCTACAAGGGAACTGATCTCTGTCATCAGGAGAGGAGCAGTAATCCCGGGAGATCTCCGGGCCCCACTTGAAGTTCTCACCAGGGGTCATTTAGTAGAAAAAGAGGTGCAGGAGCTCATTAGCATAACTCATTCGCATAACTCATTTCCATATGCCACACCCCCTGACATCACCGGAAGTGTGTCAGAAGGCAACACCCACCGCTCAGGCTCCACTGGACTATTTTGGATTGCTAGCTATTGGCGGGGGGGGGGGGGGTGCGGATCTAAAAAAGAGGGAGAGCTTGTACCTGGATAAAACTTGGGTCTTAAAGGTGGCACTGGACTGTTTTGGGCTGGGGGGCCGGGGGGGGGCTCTGCAGCTTACCTGGCTGCTTCTTGCTCTGACTGAGGGCTGCTGGGAGCAGGGGGCGGGGCTTGTTGCATGTGCCCGCCCCCTGGGCTCTTTACTGCCGGAGCTCCACTCCTGTGTGCTCCTGCAGGAAATGGCCCCTGGTTCTCACCCAGCTGGTACAACTGTGTCCTGAGCCTGTGCCATTTCCGAATTGAGATTAAACATGCACTGGACTCGAATGCTCATCTGTAGAAGGAGTTCCTTCCATGTAGAAAACCAGGCTCTCAGGGAAAAGGCCAAGTGTGAACCTTTCTTCCTGGCGGACTAGTTTTCTGTGTGCAAGGTCCCTTTGTGTGGACAGAGGAGCAGTGCGTTATGTGGCCCTCTGCCAGCAGTCTACAGTGGCTCAGCCAGAGGTCGATTTGGGGAGGATCGCGGGGGATTACAGTTCCCCCGGGGTGAGGTACGGGGGGGCTGGGCACATGACGAAGCCCCGCCCCCTGCTTCCGGCCGCCCCGCTTCTGGCCTTCATTCAGCCAGGAGGAGGCAGGAGAAGAGGGAGGATCAGTTGCTTCCTCCCCGCCTCTCCCCACCCCTGCCTGCCTGGGGCCAGGGAGATTCTTGGCGGGGCTTCCTCGCACTCCCTCCGGCCTTGCAGGGCCTTATGATGTCAGGGGGTGTGGCATATGCTAATGAGTTATGCTAATGAGTTCCCCTAGCTCTTTTTCTATGAAACGACCCCTGGGCTTAGCCCAGCCAAGACTAAGAGCGACATCTCAGAAAGACCCAGGGGCTACTGTCCGGTTTGAAGCAGAACTGAGAGGCAACATCTCCTGGTAATCCCTGGCCCAAAGGATGTCCGCCTCGCCTCGCCCGGGGCCAGGGCCTTCTCTGCCCTGGCCCCCACCTGGTGGAACATGCTCCCTATTGAGATCAGGGCCCTGCGGGATCTTACTCAGTTCCGCAGGGCCTGCGAGACGAAGCTCTTCCGCCAGGTCTTTGGCTGAGGTGGCAGGCATCCACATATGCCCCCCCCCCGGTTGCGATTTCCCACCCACTGATAACCGGCCATACCTAGTTACATCAATGGGCCGGATTCTCCCTACGGCAAGCATGACTACTGGTTTGATACATTTTAATGTGTTTTAAATTTTATTTACGAGATGGTAAAGGTTTCCCTTGCTCGAAAGCCAGTCGAATCCGACTCTAGGGTTGCGGTGCTCATCTCCGTTTCAAAGCCGAAGAGCCAGCGCTGTCCGAAGACGTTTCCGTGCTCATGTGGCCAGCATGACTAAACACCAAGGCGCACGGAACGCTGTGACCTTCCCACCGAAGTGGTCCCTATTTATCCACTTGCAATGTCTTGCTTTCGAACTGCTTGGTTGGCAGGAGCTGGAACTAGAGACGGGAGCTCGCTCCGTCATGCGGCACACTCGGGTCTCGAACTGCTGAACTACCGACCTTCCACAGCCTGCAGTTCAGCGTCTTAACCACTTGAGCCACCGCAGCTCATTTACGGGATAGACGGGATATAAATGCGGAAAATAAATAAAAGGTGCGGCTGGACTCGAACGGAGCCGGCTCCCCTTGTCAGAGAAAGCCAAGAAAGCCGGCAAGAGGAAACTGTCCGAAGTTGCTCGAGGGTTGCCAGCCTCCAGGTGGGGCCTATTGACTGACATCCTGACCACAGAAATCATTGCCCCCGGGGGAAACGGCTGCTTCAGAGGATGGACTCTATACCGCTGTAGCTTCCCTGCCTGAATTCTACACTCCCCAAGCTCCGCCCCCAATAACTCCAGAAAATTCCCCACCTTGAGTTGGCAACCCTCTGTAGCCTGCCCCCAAAGGACCGTGACGCGGCCACTGACCTGAGTGTGCCCGTAGGTCCCCCCGTAATACTTCTGCTGGGTCAGCCATTTTACGACGGGGCCAGCCTCGTCAAACTTCTGCAGCTTCAGCAGGGCCAGAAGAGCGTAGGAGGTGCCTTCGATGTTGTAAGTGCGAGCATTGGCCTCTTCCCACCGATCTCCACCTAGATGCAGGGGCGGATTCACCATTAAGCAGACTAGGCACACGCTTAGGGCACCAGGGCCAAAGGGGGCACCACAAAGTTAGGAAAAGGTTGAAAAGCTTAGTTTGTACAGTCTATTGTGTTATCATATGAACTAGGGAGGAAGGCCCGTTGAGAAGGGCGATACAACGGGCAGCTAGCCCCCCCGCTTCCTCCCCCTCCCCGCCCTCTCCCCGGCGGCGGTGCCCCGAGCATGGCTGAGAACCGACTCGCTGGGGGAGGGGAACGTCCGGAGGTTGCAGAGAAAGTTCTCGGTCACTGGGTATTGTCCTACAACGGGCCACTGAAACTGCCAGCCTTTCTTGTCTGAGCCAGGCTGAAGAGGAGGAGGAGGCGGCCGCGAAGGGAGACAGGAGAGGGGCCCCCCGCCTGGCCGATCGTCCGTCCGGGAGGCTGGCTGCGTGCGAGCACGCCCCCCCGGCACAGGCTGAAGAGTCGGAGGCGGCAGCGGGAGCAGGGGCCGGCAGGCAGGCAGGAGAGCGCGGTCCCTCGCAGTCCACGCGCTGTGTCCCCCCGCCCCGCCCGAAGCGTCAGAGGCGGGACGCGGCGTCGGAGGTGGGAGCCATGGGACACGGCCAATGGAAGGCGGGGAAGGCCGTGACGGACCGGTCAGCCGGCCAAACACTGTAGGGGCGCATTTTCTCTCCTGTGCGTGAGTCTGCGTCTTACTGCTTTATAATATAGGGAGGATACATACTCTTGAGAGTCCCTTGGACTGCAAGAAGATCAAATCAGTCAATCCTAAAAGAAATCCACCCTGACTGTTCCCTGGAAGGCCAGATAATGAAACTGAAGCTCCAATACTTTGGCCACCCAATGAGAAGGGAGCACTCCCTGGAGAAGACCCGGATGCTGGGAAAGACTGAAGGTCAAAGAAGACGGGGACGGCAAAGGATGAGATGGTTAGACAGTGTCATAGATGCAACGAACATGAAATTGAGCAAACTTCAGAGGATGGCGGAAGACCGGAAGGCCTGGCGCGATCTGGTCCATGGGGTTGCGAAGAGTCGGACCCAACTGTGCGACTGAACAACAAATGAATACATTTCTGTGTTGCTGCTACCTGCATTGTGTGTATCTGGTCAGACAGGTCAACCACTAAAATGGACTGGGGGTCAGTGTGGAAAGGAGGGGGGGGGAACCAAGATGGGTCAGTGCTGAGGGCACCAGGGAGCCTTCATCCGCCCCTGCCTAGATGTCAACAGAGCAACGTGGAGGTGGGAAATGTTGCCGAGTCCGAGCCGACTCCGGGGCTACGGCTGAGTGGCAGAGCCTCCGCTTGGCGTGCAGAAGGTCCCCGGTTCAATCCCTGGTGTCCCCAGCTAAGGATCAGGTCGAAGGTGATGGGAAAGGCCTCTGCCTGTGGACTTAGAGGGCCGCTGCCAATACTGGCTCTGATGGATGAAGGGTTGGAATCAGTATAGGGCAGCATCACGTGTTCACGTGACTTATGGGGACCCCTGAAGCGGTTTTCAAGGCAAGAGATGTTCAGAAGTGGTTGGCCCTTGCCTGCCTCTACGTAGCGACCCTGGACTTCCTTGGCGGTCTCCCATCCAAGTCCTAACAAGGACCCACCCTGCTGAGCATCTGAGATCTGATGGGATCCAGCCAGCCAGGTGAGGGCAATCGGGCCTCACTAGAACAGACCTTCAGGATACATCAGCTCCTTCTCCTAAGAGAGCCAGTTTGGTGTCGTGGTTAAGTGCGCGGACTCTAATCTGGGAGAACCGGGTTTGATTCCCCCACTCCTCCACTTGCACCTGGCTGGATGACCTTGGGCAAGCCCTAGTTCTGTCAGAGCTGTTCTCTCAAGGGCAGTTTCTGTCAGAGCTCTCTCAGCCCCACCTACCTCACAGGGTGCCTGTTGTGGGGAGGGGAAGGGAAAGGAGTTTGTGAGCCGCTCTGAGACTCCTCTGGGTGGTGAAGGGCCATGGGGTATAAATCCAATCTTTTCTTCTTCTTCCTCTTCTTCCTCACAGGGTGCCTGTTGTGGGGAGGGGAAGGGGAAGGAGTTTGTGAGCCGCTCTGAGACTCCTCTGGGTGGTGAAGGGCCATGGGGTATAAATCCAATCTTTTCTTCTTCTTCCTCTTCTTCCTCACAGGGTGCCTGTTGTGGGGAGGGGAAGGGGAAGGAGTTTGTGAGCCGCTCTGAGACTCCTCTGGGTGGTGAAGGGCCATGGGGTATAAATCCAATCTTTTCTTCTTCTTCCTCTTCTTCCTCACAGGGTGCCTGTTGTGGGGAGGGGAAGGGGAAGGAGTTTGTAAGCCGCTCTGAGACTCCTTTGGGTAGGGAAGGGTCCAGTCCAGTTTGGTGTCGTAGTTAAGTGCGCGGACTCTAATCTGGGAGAACCGGGTTTGATTCCCCACTCCTCCACTTGCAGCTGCTGGATGACCTTGGGCAAGCCATAGTTCTGATAAGAGCTGTCCTTGAAAAAGAGCAGTTTCTGTCAGAGCTCTCTCAGCCCCACCTGTCTCACAGGGTGTCTGTTGTGGGGAGGGGAAGGGGAAGGAGTTTGTGAGCCGCTCTGAGACTCCTCTGGGTGGTGAAGGGCCATGGGGTATAAATCCAATCTCCTCTTCTTCTTCTTTATTGCTTTGGTTTATCACCTGATTTCCACACACCTTTTCTTGTGCCTTTAGTTTCTGCTTCTTTGTCGTTGTTGTTCTTTTCCCGTTCTCCAACCCCCCCACCCCTGTTCTCTTGAGTCCACTTTTACACTGATATTTTTCTGGAAGCCAATTCTGAGTCACCTTTTTCCTCGTGTGTAATGTTTCTGATGGTTTTCTTTGTCCCGCCCACTCCCGCTCACCTCCACCCCAATTTTAAATAATTGGAGTGTCATAATTGGTATCCCACTCCCTCCCCCGGCCCTGAAGAAGAGTGGTTTCGTTTTGATTTTTTTATAAGTAACTGAAATATCGATATATCGATATACCATTGCAATAACATTTTAAGCTGGTTTTCTAAATTCCCAGCTATCATTAAAAATAAAGTAAGTCTCTAGCTTCCTCCCTTGTGGAGATATGCCTTTTTCCTTATATCTCCATGAGGGAGAAAGTTGCCTCTTTTTAAAAAGGAAGGAAGAAGAAGAGATTGGATTTATACCCCAGCCCTTCACTACCCAAAGGAGTCTCAGAGCGGCTCACAAACTCCTTTCCCTTCCCCTCCCCACAACAGACACCCTGGGAGTTAGGTGGGGTTGAGAGAGCTCTGGAAGAAACTGCTCTTTTTTTCAAGAACAGCTCTGACAGAACTATGGCTTGCCCAAGGTCATCCAGCAGCTGCGAGTGGGGGAATCAAGCCCGGTTCTCCCAGATGAGAGTCCGCGCACTTAACCACTACACCAAACTGGCTCTCTACAGAGAAATGTTCTCTAAATCCCCACCTTTCCTACTGCAAAAGGAAAGGTGGGGATTTAGAGAACCTGCTTCCAATTTTAGTGGTTTTTTAAAAGAAAAATGCCGCCGCAGTATTACAAAAAATAAAAAGTGGAGGTGCTGCGACACCCCTTGGAAATCCTGATCATTAAAGGCAAGTGTGCAAGAAGATAAACTGACTCCACAAGTGTGAAAATCCTGGAGGACAGACGTGCAGATTCCAGTGGTTCTGGATCGATTGCCCGGAAAATCAGGAGTAAATAGAGCATGCAGAAAAACCCAGGGAGTTGGAGAGTGCTCCAGAGATTCTTTTTTTTTTTTAACGCTGCCACAGATAGGGTTGCCAAGTCCTACCTCGGGAATAGTGGGGAGAGTCCCGGACGTCTCCTGGATTCTCCTGACGTGCACGCTCTGCGATCACGTCACCCGGAAGTGACGTGATCGCCTTGGGCACATTGGGGGCGGGGCCACAATCATTCGAGGGGAAACCATTGGATGTTAGAGCATTCCCCCCCGCAACGTGCCCGACGCAATTACGTCACCTCCAGGTGACGTGTTTTATTTCTGCCTTAATAAGCTGGAAACTTTCCATCAGGTCTTGCTTGGTTAACGGGCTTGCATTTGGCGCCGCGTTCTGTGTGCCGGTCTCCATTTTGAGCTGCCGGCTCCGGTTTTTCGATTGTCCCCATATGCGCTTAGAACCGCCGGAGAAAGTTTAAATTGCACTTACTGACGCTTCAGTTCTTAAAGCCCGTGTAGATTCTTGTTTAAGCGGGAAATAAGCTCGTTTTCAAAGGTTTCGGCGGGGTTAAAGGCGAGGGAACCCGGGAGATCGCTCACTGGGCTTCCGTCTCGGTTGCGACCGAAGCCCCGCCCCCCACCTCCAGGTGACGTGTTCACGCCGGGCACGTCGCACACTTTGGGGGACTTGGCCAGGGGGACTTGGCCACCCTAGCCACAGAAGACCCTGGACTGCACTGAACGTGGCAGGCATCTGAGTGGAAGCAGATTGTGGCTCTCTTGCCTACTGCTTTTGGCTCGGCTGGTCTTTTCTCTAGGGCCCCCCCGTCCCCTTCAAACCCGCCTCTCATCCAGCTCCCAGAATGAACAGCGTGCCCTCGGATACCATGAATTGCAACCAACGTACCTGTCGATGCTCTCATCAGTACCCTTTCGTGGTTCACATTCCCGGCGAGGACTAAGGCATACGAGGTGAGGGCCACGGTGTAGGGCCTTTCCAGCGTCTCGTACTTCCTGGCCAGGAACTCAGCAGCTTTGGCGATGCTGTTGTCTAAGCTCTGAACAGGAAAGCAAAGCGATCTGCATGTCAGACGGCTTCAGGGACCAATCGTGCTGTACGATCACTTCCTGCTCACCCTCTGCCTGCATGTACGAACTGGTAATTTCCATTTTTGTCTCTGTCTTGACTCTAATTGGTAGGGTTTAGAATAGATAAAAGGAAGTCCTTCTTCACCCAAAGAGTGATGAACACATGGGATTCACTGCCACAGGAGGTGGTGGCAGCTATAAACATGGACGGCATCAAAAGGGAATTAGATAAGCATATGGAGCAGAGGTCCATCAGTGGCTATTAGCCACAAGGTATAGATAGGGGCTCTGGGGCAAGTGATGCTCTGTCTTCTTGGTGCTTGGGGGGGGCCAACAGTGGGAGGGCTTCTAATGTCCTGGCCCCACTGCTGGACCTCCTGATGGCACTGGTATTTCTGGCCACTGTGTGACACAGAGTGTTCTGGCCACTGTGTGACACAGGGTGTTGGACTGGATGGGCCACTGGCCTGATCCAACACTGGCTTCTCTTAGGTTCTTATAAGAGGGAGTTGGATAAGCATATGGAGCAGAGGTCCCTCAGTGGCTCTTAGCCACGAGGTATAGATAGGAACTCTGGGGCTGGGGCAAGGGATGCTCTGTCTTCTTGGTGCTTGGGGGGGGGGGCAACAGTGGGAGGGCTCCTAGTGTCCTGGCCCCACTGCTGGGCCTCCTGATGGCCCCTGGTATTTCTGGCCACTGTGTGACACAGAGTGTTGGACTGGATGGGCCTTTGGCCTGATCCAACATTGGCGTCTCCTATGTTCTCCTAGGGTTGTCAAGTCACTCACTTTGCACAGCAGGGGAGAGTTGGTCCCTGTCCGGGACATTCTCGCGTGTACTTTGCCCATGCGCGCGCCGCAATGACGTCACCCGGAAGTGACGTCATCACATCACATCAGCCTGGAAACTCTTGCTAGAGCGTCGGCCGGTGACGTGCCCAACTTGATGACGTCACTGCCGGGTGACGTCATCGCACCGGAGACTTTGGGGGCAGGGTTCCCCCCGCTGGTCTGATCCGGACCAGTGGGTTGGGGGGCCCTTTCGGCAGGCAATCCCTCGCCCCCCCCCAAGGACCTGGCAGCCCTGTTAATCGGCCCTTCCTGGCAACTAACCCCCACCCCCACCCTCTCTCTTCCTATAGGTAACGGCTGAAGAAATTCTGTTTTAGTGTCCGAAGAAGTGTGTCTTGCACACGAAAGCTTATACCTTGAATGAGACCTGGTTGGTCTTAAAGTTGCTAGTGGACTCAAACTTTGTTATTTATTGGATTCTCTTATACCCCGCCTTTCTCCCCGATGGGGATCCAGGGCAGATTGCACTGTTTTCTTGTCCTCCGAACAACCTTGAGTGCGTGTGACCGGCCAAAGGTCACCCAGCAAGCTTCCATGGCAGAGCAGGGATTCGAACCCGGGTCTCCCAGATCCTAGTCTGATACGCTAAAGTGCTTCACCATGCTGGCTCTCAGTTAACTGTACTTCATTTTGGTAACACCATAATCCTCAGAAACAATGAGAGTCTAGGACTGTAACTCGCAGCTCTAGCAGTGAGTATCAAACACACCGACATTCACAGTTTCCTGCTCCCTGGCCCCCGTAGCCTGGAAAGTAAGGTAAGGTCTCTGCAGAAAGACATCAGAAACTGTCTCTCCCCCCCCCCCCACTCACGCCCAAGCAGCTAATTATTATTTGCAGCTGTGGAGTTCTTAAAGAAAAAAAGCAAAAACTCCGAGGTCTTCTGCTAAAACAGTTCACGGGGCTGGAGCTGAAACCACTTAGAGTGTCTATTTCAAATTAACCATCTAAAAGTGAAAAGAGATGCATATGCTGCTTCCACACAACCGTCCTGCAATGTTTCAGTCCCAATACATAACAGTGCCCATGGGCACCGCAGCTCACTGAAACCCAGATCTTTGCCAGCATAACATGGAGGAAAGGAGTAACATTCCAAAAGAGCACCAGCAGAGTCCAACTCAAATGGAGGATGCTGTCAGAATAGGTGGGCTGCTGTTAAGTTTCAGGCCAGAGGGGCACGGAGCAAAAACAGGCCATTGCAGGGGGGAAACGGCTGGGGCGTGGCCGCATCCTTAGAGGCGCTGAGCACAGACACTTACGTCGACTTGCTGTCTGCAGATTTCTTTGGCCTCCAGCAGGGCCACCAGGACGAAGGCTGTTAACGACACGTCCGGTTCCGCACCCTTATAGCCTCCCTAGGAAGACGGGGGGGGGGGGGGGCAACCCCTTAAAAACAGATAAAAGTATTAATTAAAATAAAAACTCCTAAGCCCCCAAGAACAGCGAATCTGCATTTGTCTTTCCCACCGGTGTCCCAGCCTTCTGACTCTGTCATCAGAAAAAAAACTGTCTACATTTGCTTTCTTTTTCACCAGGGCGTTTTTTGTAGAAAAAGCCCAGCAGAAACTCATTAGCATAATAGGCCACACCCAACAGCAGAGATCCATTAGCATATTAGGCCACACCCATGACAGCACAGCTCATTAGCATATTAGGCCACACCCCACACCCCAGGGCTTTTTTTTTTTGTAGCAGGAACTTCTTTGCATGTTAGGCTACACACCCCTAATGTAGCCAATCCTAATGAATGTCTGCGGTTAGGTGTGGCCTATTATGCTAATGAGTTCCTGCTGGGTGTGGCCAACTCAGGAGCCAGCCGGACCTCCGTTCCTGTGCATTCCCGCCAAGAAATAGCCCTGATGTTTGCACTTCAACTGTGCGAGTATAATTTTGCCTGCCTGCATATGTTTATCGCCCTCTCATGGCAGCTCCATTGTCACTGCGCCTCCACACCGCTTTAAATGAATCTTCTTCAAACAAGCACAAAGAAAGGCGGTGTCACAGCAGCACGGAACTGATTTCAAAATTCAAATGCAGATTCGACCAATGACGGTGCAGGCACCGCAAAAGAAGCATCAACACAGAAAGCCAGAGACAGCAGAACACAAGCCTGATAAGGTACTGATACGACCAGCAAGGAGGGTCCTACAGTCTGTTTTTAAACGGCTGAAACTGGCTGCAATCTGCCCACGAGAGCCCTCCCTCCCATCCTCTCTAGGGCGGGTCAGTTAAGCGCACGACCCACTGGCAGCAGCCATGGCAACAGGATTACTCAGGACTTTTCAGCCAAAGGGAAAACACTCTGCTGAAAGTGCCCTATACCAAGACAGACCTTGGTCTGTTGAGATGGGCATTATCACGGGGGATGGCTGTCCAGGGACTCAGGCAGGGGGGCATTGTAACACCTGCAACCCAGTCTTTTTAACTGGAGATGCCGGGGACTGAACCTAGGACCTTCTGCATGCCAAGCAGAGGCTCTGCCACTGAGGCCCTTTCTCCGTGGCACTGTTGGGCATAGCCAAGGAGAGGGGCTGTCAGTGCCTTCCCAAACCAGTGCTGATAAAATAAAATACAACCCTTGTTTAGAAGACAAAAAATTCCTAAAACACCACAGATTATGTAGTTCAATGCTCACCAATGCATAACACGGTTCTTACTCAATACTCCCTCTAAGCTGTGGAGTCTTGTGAGCACAAATTCTATCTTGTGAGCTACTGGCATTAAAGTGGTGAGCAAGCGATTTGAGTACTACATAAATTAGTTTGCTCTGGACTGCAGAGTACCCTCTAAGCTGAGTGAGTGTGAGCTAGCTCACAGTTTTTTAGCCTCTGGCTCACACCTTTTTGTCTTCGCTCAGGAAGGAGGACTCCAGAGCAAACTCATTTATGCAGTAGCCAAATGGCTCACTCACAGCTTTAAGGCCAGTGGCTCACAAAGTAGAATTTTTACTCACAAGATTGCACCGCTTAGAGGGACCATTGCTCTGGAGCCCTCCTTCCTGAGCGAAGACAAAAATGTGTGAGCTGGAGGCTAAAAAACTGTGAGCTAGCTCACACTCACTCAGCTTAGAGGGGACACTATGTCTAAGGCTGCGATCGCACGCGCCAGTAAATCCGACATAGGCGTGAATGCCCGATGGATCTAAAGGGCGCGATCAGACAGCAACATCTGGCAAGTGTCCTGCAGTTGTCAGCAACCCGTGCTGCTCTGCCATAGAAGTGGAGTAAAAAGACATTGGGGGAAAAACTGATAATAAACAGGTTGTGACGGGCCACGGATGGACTTTCCCCTGTCTGATCTGGGAAGCACGCATGCATGCCATCGGGATGGTCTGATCAGGCCATCCTAGGTCAGTGCCATCCCCTTCCTTCGCAGTATGCGCATCATTGCATACCCATAGGGGCCCCTCGGTGCAGAGGTGCGATTCCTCATTTATGCACATGGGAAACAACCCAACTCACCTGCAGTTGCATCTGGCCACACAGTGATGGGCTGAGCCCGCAGCTAAGAAGGGAGCTGTGATCTCGCAACTGCAGGTCAAATTACTCCGGGGGGAATAGCCTTGCTTCCCCTCCGCTTCAAGAGACGCGTGTGACCGCAGCCTAAGCATATCTATTAGATGTGAGTCTTGCCTGGTAGGAGATGATCAACTACTGCTTTTTTGCATGGCAGTAGATTATCAATCTACTGCACCCAGGCCCCGGTCACATGGGCCAGATAACGTGGGGGGGGAGGTGTGGCTGTTTGACCCGGAGCAAAATAAAGCACGGTAGCCCGATCACACGTTCCCCTGAGTCTTTGCGCTTAGGTTGTTAGCTGGCGATCACACGGCGATGCTGGAGCGTGGCAAAGAAGCAACGTGGCAAGCGTTTTGCGTTTGTGTGCATGCGCAGTTCCTCGGAGCAGCACTGCTTTCAGTTACGTGTTTGTGCGCATGCGCTTACGAAAAACATCCGGTTTCCGACGGGACGTGGATGGATGCTGGATGCCGCGGGATACGAGTGCTCCCACAATCAGACGCCCGCCCCTGCCCCGCGTTTTTCGGATATTAGTGCACTTTCCGAGTACTTTTTTACTGCGCATCTTCGGTGGGACACCCCGGGTGGGCCACGGGTGCGCTACGCTTCCCAGATGTTGCGGTGTGATCGCGCCCCAAAAATCCACCTGACATTCGTGCCTTTAGCGTGGCAAATCCTCCGTGTGACCGGGGCCCCAGTCTGGTTTTTATTTTGGAATTGAACTCTAGATTGTAACATCATGCCCTCATCGTATAATATCGCTGGGGGTTTAGGTGCCCCTGTTCTTTCAGGGGTAGAAAGATACAGCAGTGGGAGGAGTGTAGTTATAAGAAGAACTCGGAGATATGGATATGCTCAGTGTCCTTCTAGTCTACATCCCCTCTTTTTGTTGCAGGAACTTCCTTGCATATTAGGTGACACACCCCTAATGTAGCCAATCCTCCAAGAGCTTACAGTAGCCCCTGAAAGAAGAGCTCTGTAAGCTCTTGGAGGATTGGCTATGTTGGGGGGGGGGGCGGTGTCGCCTAATATGCAAAGGAGCTCCTGCTACAAAAAGAGCCCCGGATAACAGCATGCTGGTGTCTGGAGTGATTCCCTCTTGATATTGTGCAATGCCCGGTCAGTACGGCATAAGATCACTGTACTTCGGGATATTATCCTGTATGGCAACTTCGATCCCTGTCAAGAGGTCCCAAACCATTAAAAACCATAACCTGCCATGACCTGAGACTTCAGGTACACAGAATACTTTCCTCCAGTTCTGGAGATGATCAGAACACCTTTTTACATCTCTCTGTAACCTGGACTAGGATAGCCCAGGCGAATCCACTCCCACCAGACACCAGAAGTTAAGCAGGGTCGGTCTTGGTGAATATTTGTATGGGAGACCACCAGTGGTTCCCGTGCAGAGGCAGGCAAGGGCAAACCACCTCTGAACATCCGTAAGTCCTGATGAGAAGGGGCCAGGCTAGGCCGCCCAGGTCGGGGCTCGACTATAACTACCACCAGGGAAAGTTAGTGGCAAGATCGGAGGGCTCGCAGCGCCAACGTGTGCCCTCTTTAGTGAGCTTCTCTCGTGCCACCGGCTGGCAGCTGTCGTCAGTAAAAGGCGAAGACCTCCAGCTCAAACACACGACAACAACTCTTGTGCTGCATTTTTCAGAGATAGGAACGTCGAAAGCCCGGGACTTTGCCCGGTCAAGTCACGCCCACAGTGTCAATCAAACATACCAACATCTCCCCGTGGATCACGGGGGCGTCTTCCTGGAACATTCCATCCGGCTTTTGCTTTTCCCAGAATCAGCCATTTCACAGCTCCGCAGATGACCTTGGCATCGATGTTTGTCTCGATAGGCTTAGCCATGGCAAAGACTTTTGCGACGTATGCCGTTAGCCTGAAAGGAAGGCGGTGTGTCAGCCCAGCCTGCTCCAGTTTCTCAGGGTAGTGAGGAGGCGGGGATGGCAAGGTGATACGTGGGCTATGCCAACAAAAGTCTGTATGGTCAAAGTGATGGTATTCCCAGTAGTAATGCATGGCTGCGAGAGCTGGACCATGAGTGGAGATTGGATTGGATTTATACCCCGCCCTTCACTACCCGAAGGAGTCTCAGAGCGGCTTACAAACTCCTTTCCCTTCCCCTCCCCACAACAGACACCCTGTAAGGGATGGAATGGCAACGTATCCTTTACTGCAAATCCAGGAGGAGCCAATGATATCCCCGTGCAAGAGGCGGGAAGGGAGAGCCTTCCTGCGGCCTGGCATGTTTCGCTGCTTCATCTGAACCGGGCCATCAGTAGGGTTGCCAGGCCTGGTTTGGGAAATACCTGGAGACTTTGGGGATGGATCCAGAAGGGGGCAGGGTCTGGGGAGGGGAGGGGCCTCAGCTTGGTACAACGCCACAGAGTCCCACCTTCCAAAGCTGCCATTTTCCCCAGGGGAGATGATCTCTGTCAGCTGGAGATCAGTTGTGAAAGCGGGGGATCTCCAGGCCCCACCTGGAGGCTGGCAAGCCTAGCCATCAGGAAGCTCCTTCGCTACCGGCCTGGGTGCCAAGAAGGTTCTAGTGCAGGGGTGTCAAACATAAGGCCCGGGGGCCGGATCTGGCCCATCCGGGGCCACACTTACCAAGTGCTGGACGGGCGGTTAGTAAACGCAGCGTAGGAGTTGTCTGCCTTCTTGTACGCCAGTTGCTGTGCGTAACCTGGAAAAGGAGGAGAAAGCAGGAAGCGATGAGGTCTGGGCCCAGCTTTTTCCGAAGCACGGTGGAACCAACACCTCTCCCCCTGCTGCGCTCCTTGCCTGAACCGGCAGGAAGGGAACAAGGGCGCCCACGAGAACAGAGGTGTCAAACTCATTTGTTACGAGGGCCGGATCTTACATGAATGTCTCTTCGTCGGGCCAGGCCATGTGCAGTGTTCCCTCTAAGCTGAGTGAGTGTGAGCCAGCTCACAGTTTTTTAGCCTCCGGCTCACACGTTTTTGTCTCCACTCAGGAAGGGAGGGCTCCGGAGCAAACTAATTCATGCAGGAGCCCAATCGCTCACTCACAACTTGAATGCCAGGAGCTCACAAAGTAGAATTTTTTGCTCACAGGACTCCACAGCTTAGAGGGAGCATCGGCCAAGTGTACCATAAAATGTAATGCTGGGCACCGGAGATAGAAACCGCATAAAGGACAGCAGCTGGTCAGCTCCGAGTTTTTGCATCCTCACTGCAAGGCCCCGTGGGCTGGGAGGGGGGGTGCGAAGGAAAACCCGCATGGGCGGACCGGAGAGCCAGCAGTGCAGTGCTGGGCAGGGCAGGGCAGATGCTCCCACGATGCTTGGCCGCTGCAGGCGAGGTTATTCTGCCGTGCTAAAGCCATAATGGAGTGGCTCCGCCCACTCGCCCCCCCCCAGCACTCCCTCCCTTGCATCAGTTGCTTGCAGGCTGGGTAGGAGCCCTGGACGGGCCGGATCCGGCCCCCGGGCCTTATGTTTGACACCCCTGCACTAGAACCTTCTTGGCACCCACCAAGTGTTTTTAGAAAGCGGGGGAGGCCAGGTGGGGCTCTTGCCCAGCGGGGCTTCTGATTGGCCACGGGAGGTCTGATTGGCCGTGCAGGTTAAAATAATATTATTTCAGCATCAGCTGCCACCATAGGCAGTTATATTCTCTCTCCTACTCCTCTTTCTCAGAGATCTTTTTTTAAAAAATTATCCTTCTCCTCCCCTGCACTTGGTCTCCCCCTGTGTTTCTGCGCGTGGCTCCGCCTCCCGTGACAGCCACAAAATGGCACAACCTCCTAGGGCGGCCTTTTTCGGGGTGGCACCCATCAGCCCCGTGTAACAATTCCGAAGGGCCCACAGACTCAAAAGAGGTTGGGGATCCCTCCCCCCCCCCGAGTCTGATGAT
>NW_015161489.1:61270-117557 GCF_001447785.1 Gekko japonicus
GAGTCTGATGACCCCCCCCCCCCTGCGGTCCTCACCTTGCATGATCTGCTTGAGCGCAACGGACCGGCGGTCCACCCCGATCTTCTCCCACTGCCCGGTAGCGTCAAGATAGTGGGTGGCGATAACTGATGGCGTCATGGTGATCATGTTCTGCTCCCCGCAGCCGGCAGGGGTGACGATAAGATGGTTCAGGTTGGCCCCGTCGATGGAGTCTTCGACAATCTGGGCCACGGGGTTTCCTGGCCGGAAAAACCCAGAAAGTGGGTATGTGGGCGGAAAGACAGGGGGACTGGTGGGTCGAGACGGCACGCTCCCATGATGGCGAGGAGCCAAAGTTCTTTGCTGGACTGCCACGTTTCCGTCTGTGAATTTGTTTCACCACCACCACCTTCTTTGGGACAACCAGGATCTGTAATAATTACCTTTGGGGGGGCTCAATTTCAAGTTGCCGGTTATTGGCCTACCCAGGGGTCATTTCATAGAAAAAGAGCTAGGGGAACTCATTAGCATAACTCATTAGCATATGTCACACCCCCTGACATCACCGGAAGTGTGTCATAAGGCCACACCCCCTGACATCACCGGAAATGTGTCATAAGGCCACAAACCCCGCTCGAACGGTCCCGGCCACCGCTGCCGGCCTTGCAGCTCCACTGCCGAGCCCCATGAGGGGCCCAGCGGTGGACCTGCAAGGCCGGCGGGAGTGCGAGGAAGCCCCGCGAAGGCCCTCCCTGGCCCCAGGCAGGCAGGGGTGGGGAGAGGCAGGGAGGAAGCAACTTACCCTCCCTCTTCTCCTGCCTCCTCCTGGCTGAATGAGGGCCAGAAGCGGGGTGGCTGGAAGCAGGAGGCGGGGCTTCATCATGTGGCCCCCCGTACCTCACCCGGGGGAACTGCGTTCCCCCGCGTTCCCCCCCGAAATGTCCTCTGGGCCTACCATCGCCCAAATGAAAACACCATGCCAGATGAATTGGTTCAACCGGGATTTTCATTCTCTTATCAATGATCTAAGCCAGTCAGGGCTCTTTTTGTAGCAGGGACTCCTTTGCATACTAGGCGACACACCCCTAACATAGCCAATCCTCCAAGAGCTTACAGAGCTCTCCTTACAGGGGCTACTATAAGGCCTAGGATATGGTTCTATATGATATTAGGCGGGAGCTTCAGGCACAAGCTCCGTAGACACCAAGGTATTGTAAACCCGGCTGTCGGATTGGTCCCTATGCAAGACAGACCAATCCAGGGAGACTCTGATTCTGGCGGGAAAGAATCCCACTGGTCTCAAGCCGGCAAAGGTAATGTATTACATTCTTCCACTGTAATGCAGCAAGGATGCCTGAGCTTCTGACAAGGCTCGATAGAAGCCTGGTATTCTAAAGTGCACGTTCTGATTGGCTGCTTTGCACAGCGGGCCAATCAGAGTGTAGGGATGGTTTTGGAGGGAACAGCACCCACGGGCTGTTATGCACACACTAGAAATAAGGCCCGTTGTGGAAATAAATACAACGAGATCTAGAAAGAGGCTCTGGGAGAGTGCTCTGGCTTTGGGCAAACAGTGTCAGTCTGCTTTTAAAACATGAATCTGGGACCTGCACACCACCAGAATACAGCAGGTTCCATATGACACTGACATTCCAACTGCCTTGCGGGGGGGGGGAGTTTGAGGTGTGGAATGGAGTGAAGTCCAATCAGCTTCCATATGCAAAAGACCAGGTTGTCGCAGCAGTTGTGGTGTGGGCGGGACCCGGGCTTTGCCTTCTGATTGGTGGCGATATATGCTGAGGAGCAGTGCCATCAGCCATACACTAAGGGAGTGCATTTTAGAATTAGAACTTTGGCACCCACTATTCAATTATATATAAGGAGAGATTGGGACTGCTTGTTAGCTGTTTTGGGGGCGTGGCTTGGACCATTCAAATCGTATATAAGTCAGCTTGGGTTCTATGTCTTTTCGTCTTGAAGTCTCTGTCTAGTCTTGTGTGGTTATGAGCTGAATAAAGAAATCACTTGTTCGAGAAGCTGCCTCGATCTCAGCTCATAATATCGCGTCTCTGAGCTCAGGAAATTACCCCTAATGAGCCAGTCAGAGGGATGCTTTAGGGACACCTAACTGAGGACTACAATTCCCAGAGACAATTGCTCTTAAAGATACACGGCAGTTTTACTAAACTTACTATTACCTACAGCCAGGGCTCTTTTTGTAGAAAAAGCCCAGCAGGAACTCATTAGCATAATAGGCCACACCCAACACCAGAAACATATTAGCATATTAGGACACACCCCTGACAGCACAGCTCATTAGCACCCCCATGTTACCAGAAGTGTGGTCATCCAGCCACACCCACCTTTTGCTTGTTATTCTGTTTATCTTGTTTGTTGTCAAAACCCAGGGCTTTTCTTGTAGCAGGAACTCCTTTGCATGTTAGGCCACACACCCCTAATGTAGCCAATCCGAATGAGTTTCTGCTGTTGAGTGTGGCCTATTATGCTAATGAGTTCCTGCTGGGTGTGGCCAACTCGGGAGCCAGCCGGAACTCCGTTCCTGTGCGTTCCTGCCCAAAAATAGCCCTGCCTACAGCTAATGCTGACTGGGGACAGCACATCTGTCATCTGGAGATCAGTTGTAATTCCTAGGAGATCTCCAGGCCCCACCTGGAGCTCAGTAACCTTTAGGAATCTCTCAGCCTTGCCCACCATCCACGCTCACTGAAGTCCCCTCTGTACCGTTTCTTCCATCTGCCTGGGAAGTGCGTCCAGCGGCTTTCCCAGCAGAGCTCCTGGTCCTCTGCTCCCCCTGGGCACACCCAAGTCAAGCGCCTGCAGTGTTGCCACAGGGACCCGGCTTGGATCTGGCTGGTGGCAGCTCAGGCCCAGGTTGGATCTGGCTGGTGGCAGCTCAGGCCCAGCTTGGATCTGGCTGGTGGCAGCTCAAGCTGGGAAATTCCTGGAGACCTGGGGACCACACCACAGAGCCCACCCACCAAAGCATCCACCTTCTCCAGGGGAAGTGATCTCTGCAGTTCAAAGACCAGTTGTGATTCCGGCCCCACCCGGAGGTTTGCTGATCTACCGGGAGGGGAAGCCGGTCACCTCCCCTGAGGTGAGAGGCGTACAGGTAGGGCTGCCAGCTCAGGGTTGGGAAATCCCTGGAGATTTCGGGTAGGGTGGGGTTTGTGGAGGGGCCTCAACTAGGTCACTTACTTGGCACAGCGGGGGAGAGTTGGTCCCTACCTGGGACATTTGTGCGTGTGCAAAGCGCGCGCGTGCCGCGATGATGTCACCCGAAAGTGACGTTATCACGTTGGGCATGTTGCCGGCCGATGCGCTGGCAATTGGCCTGGAAACTCTATGGTACCATAGAGTTTTCAGGCGGATTGCTAGAGCGTCAGCTGGCGACGTGTTCCGGGTGACGGCATCGCACCGGGCATATCGGCCCGAACCGGGCACTTTGGGGGCGGGGATTCCCCCCGCCAGCCTGATCTGGACCAGCGAGTTAGGAGGCCCTTTGGGCGGGCAATCCCCCACCCCCCTTGGGGGACCTGGCAGCCCTCCAAAGCAGGCAATTTCTCCAGGGGGATAGATCTCTGCAGTCTGGAGATCAGCTATAATTGTGGGAGGTCGCCAGGTGCCCCCTGGAGGTTGGCATCCCTAGGTAGGAGTGATGCAAGCCCTGCCATGCCTGGCGTCCTCCTCATTGGCTGGACGCCCTCCTCCCCCTTCTTGGTC
This sequence comes from Gekko japonicus, assembly GCF_001447785.1. Classification (NCBI taxonomy): domain Eukaryota; kingdom Metazoa; phylum Chordata; class Lepidosauria; order Squamata; family Gekkonidae; genus Gekko; species Gekko japonicus. The sequence goes on from NW_015161489.1 coordinate 64,994, forward strand.
ATTTCCTTTCCTGTCGTCCTATTGGCCCGTATTTTAAAGCAGCTGACTCTTGCCTTGTATGGTGAGTTGGGTCACGGTTTCCGAGTCGGGAACCTTGTCGTCGATATTTTTGGCAATGACCTTCTGTTCCTGGACTCCATCTGGGAAAAACAAAAGCAGGGAGATCATAAGGGACAGAGCCGCAACTGTGTCCACCAGTCTTTACAGGCGTGTCTTCGTTCAGGACATTAGCCAGTGTTTTCCTTGAGCCAGTGAGAAGTCCATGTGTGGATGGACCACTTCCCAAAGGGGCTGGAGATGGACAGGAGGATATCCTTAGAAGCAAGATTGACTTGGAATGGCATCAGTGTAGGACACTGAATGTCATCAAGTCATAGAATCATAGAATGTTAGAGCTGGAAGGGACCTTGCAGGTCATCTAGTCCAACCCCCGGCACTCTGCAGGAGCATAGCTGAAAGATAGCCCTACAGACCTACAACATCCCCGAAAGATGGTCGTCCAGCCTCTGCTTGAAAATGTCCAGTGAAGGAGCATCCACCCCCTCCTGAGGCAGTCTGTTCCACTGCTCACAATACAAGAACTCGTGGGGAACTCCAGGGGAACTGGCTGGCCCCTGTGTGAGACGGGATGCTGGACTAGAGGGACCCTCCCTGGTCTGACCCAGCAGGGCTCTTCTGGTGTCCTTCTCAGGGGAAGGCCTCGGCCTCCCTGCCCTGTTGCTGGCCCTCCAGAGGGACTGGCTGGCCCCTGTGTGAGACGGGAGGCTGGACTAGAGGGACCCTCCCTGATCTGACCCAGCAGGGCTCTTCTGGTGTCCTTCTCAGGGGAAGGCCTCGGCCTCCCTGCCCTGTTGCTGGCCCTCCAGAGGGACTGGCTGGCCCCTGTGTGAGACGGGAGGCTGGACTAGAGGGACCCTCCCTGATCTGACCCAGCAGGGCTCTTCTGAGGTCAGGACTGATCCAGCTGGGCTCTTCTGATGTTCCTATGAAGGCCTCGGCCTCTCTGCCCTGTTGCTGGCCCTCCAGAGGAACTCGCTGGCCCCTGTGTGAGACGGGGGGCTGGACTAGATGGACCCTCCCTGGTCTGACCCAGCAGGGCTCTTCTGAGGTCAGGACTGATCCAGCTGGGCTCTTCTGATGTTCCTATGAAGGCCTCGGCCTCTCTGCCCTGTTGCTGGCCCTCCAGAGGAACTCGCTGGCCCCTGTGTGAGACGGGGGGCTGGACTAGATGGACCCTCCCTGGTCTGACCCAGCAGGGCTCTTCTGAGGTCAGGACTGATCCAGCTGGGCTCTTCTGATGTTCCTATGAAGGCCTCGGCCTCTCTGCCCTGTTGCTGGCCCTCCAGAGGAACTCGCTGGCCCCTGTGTGAGACGGGGGGCTGGACTAGATGGACCCTCCCTGGTCTGACCCAGCAGGGCTCTTCTGAGGTCAGGACTGATCCAGCTGGGCTCTTCTGATGTTCCTATGAAGGCCTCGGCCTCTCTGCCCTGTTGCTGGCCCTCCAGAGGAACTCGCTGGCCCCTGTGTGAGACGGGGGGCTGGACTAGATGGACCCTCCCTGGTCTGACCCAGCAGGGCTCTTCTGGGGTTCTAAAAATTACAGATCTCTTCCTTTGGATTCTGTCCCACTTCCAGTCCCACAAACTAAATTTTGTTAAGCATCGGACTTAACAGGCACTATGCACACGGGAAGCCCATGGCATGAACACTGCACACTGGTACTCAAAATATCACACAGGGAAACAAACAAAGAATATGAATGACACTTGTCTTCTCATAACTGTACAGCCACCATGTGGATTTTCAGTTTCATAAGTGCAACTGGGCTGCAGGACAAAGTCCCCCACAGAGATAATCACAAGAGGAAAAGGCTAACTAGGGAGGGGAAGGCTGTGCCTGGGAAGCAGGAGCTCTTCATCTCCCCATCCCTAAAAGCAGATGTGTGTGCAAAGCACTGAAACACAGATTGCCTCCAGTTCTCCTCTTTGTAACATGGGGAAACTGGGTATGGGTTTAACAACCATCCTAAATGAAAGATATTAGTTATATGCCCCATAGAGAGGAACAAAGTAACTGTGCTCTATGACAAAAGGAGACCCTGCTGACCACAAACCTCCACAGGCATGTAAGCACCCAGCATGCACTTGAGAACACAGCCCACACAGCTAACTCTTAAAACTCTGTTCCACTCCTATCCACCACTAGCTAAGCATCTGTGGCCCATTAATCACTGTAGGATCAAAGCTGTGATCCATGGAACAAACAATAAATGCAGACACCATTTCAGTGCAATGTCCTTCATCAAATGGATAATATCGTCTTGATGACTTCATCATCTTCCTGACAAGTAAAGCTCAAAACATAGACATCAGGGAGTCTACCAGTAGAAGAGTACGACGTGGTTAGGTTATAGAGAATGGAGGGACACCTGAATGACAGCTCACTTTCTCAAGCACTTAACCACCAATTTCTAATGAATACTTTGCCACAGAACTCATCTGTTGATGCAGTTAGTTGTCTTTCTCCCCATATTTCTCTTCTCTCATGCAGCCTTCCAAAAAGCATAAAGGCAAGCATATTCTCTCTCTTGGGCCATGCAGACCAACAACGAGACCTGCAGAAACAGCAGTGACTACTGAGAAATCATCAGCTGTGGTCACCGTGGAAGCCTGTGGCAACTGAGAAAGCAGCAGGGACCTAGCTGGGGCTGCAGGCCAGCCGCCACAACAGTTGGGCTCTTGCAGGACTGGGGACTGAGGCCTTTCAAGGTTGTCAGAAGCTATATAAACTCCCTCATGCAAAGGCCAAGAAGGTTGGGTTAGTCCCTCTTTTCAAGCCAGTGACCCAGAGACACAAGGAAAAGAAGGGAGCAAGAGAAGAAGGACTTGGTGAGAAGGAACCCCCTTGCCCCCTTACCTGAAGAAGGCCTCAAGAAGGGGGAGGGATCAGTGAGCCATGTGCCCTTGAAGCGATGGAATGTATTATTTAGTCATTTACTTAAAACAGTTTTATGCTACCTTTCTACCCAATAAGGATCCCCAAGATGAGTTCGCCCCATCTCTCCCCCCCCCACTACCAGGGCCTTCGCCTAGAGTGCGAGCCGGCCGTTAGGGCACGGGAGGAGAGGCAGGGGCGGCACCGACAGCTGGCCAGCAGCTGGGAGGAGCTCTGCTGCCCGGCTGCAGGAGGAGGATGCGGGGTGGCGGCATGGGCAGGGCGCGGCGCTTTCCTCCTCCCTTCCAGCCGCCACCGCCACCTTCTCCGACCCAGCCGCCGCCGCCTTTCTTGGCCTCTCCTGCCTGGCTGCAGCAAGGGGGGAGGGACCCTTTCTCTGGCCCAGCCGCCGCAGCCGCCTTTTTCAGCCTCTCCTACCTGGCCAGCAGCTGGGAGGAGCGCGGCGGCTGGGAGGAGCTCTGCCACCCGGCTGCAGGAGGAGGAGGACGCGCGGCGGCGTGGGCAGGGCGCAGAGCTTTCCTCCTCCTCCCCCCTCAACCCCACAACCACCCTAATCCAGGTGGAGAGGCCCTGCTGGTGGGCAAGCGGGCAGGGTCCCCGGAGGCCTCTTCCGCTCGCTAAGGCCAGCTGGCCCCGGCGCCTTCACCCCCCCTCCCCCTCCCTCCGGGGTATTCTCCAGTCTCTGTGGGAACCGCTGGCGACAATGGGGGCGGGCCCGGGGGCACCTTCTCTGGCCTGGCCCGGGGGGAAGCTTCGCCCGCCTGCAGGGAGTGAGAGGTGCGCGGCACCATGGCCAACAGGTGTGGCGGGGGGGAGCGGGAGCGGGTCGTCTCCGGACTTGCACCAGCTCTCTGCCAGGCTGGAAGGCGCTCGTGGGGCTCGGGTGGACTGGGGCTACCCATCCCCAGACGCCTTCGGCCTCGCTCCCTCTCCCCTTGTGCGGTCCGTCCGTCCGTCGGCCCTCTGGGGCTCTGCTAGGCACGGCAGGCAGGGCCTCTCTTCTCCTTCTTCTCTTCCTCCTCCTTCCCTGGCAGCCGCAGCACTTATAGGCGGCGCGGGTGGCGCTGGTGGAGCTCCTGGAAACAGAGCTCCGGCCCAGCCGCTGCCTTTCTCGGCCTCTCCTGCTCGGCTGCAACGGGGGGGAGGGGCGCACCAGGGATGCGCAGACCCAGACCCCACACACACACACCGCCCGCCACGGGGAAAGGACGCCCAGAGCGCCCCGGCGGGAGGTTGGCATCTGTGCTCGCCTAGAGCGCAGCATAACCTCATGATGGCTCTGGATGGACCTCTGCTCCATATGCTTATCCAAGTCCCTCTTATAAGAACACAAGAGAAGCCCATGTTGGATCAGGCCAATGGCCCATCCAGTCCAACACTCTGTCACACAGTGGCCAGAAATACCAGGTGCCCTCAAGAGGTCCAGCAGTGGGGCCAGGACACCAGAAGCCCCTCCCACTGTTGCCCCCCCTCCCAAGCACCAAGTATACAGAGAATCATTTGCCCCAGACCGAGAGTTCCCATTTACACCTTGTGGCTGATAGCCACTGATGGACCTCTGCTCCATACATTTATCCAATTCCCTCTTATAAGAACATCAGAGAAGCCAGTGGCCCATGCAGTCCAACACTCTGTGTCACACAGTGGCCAAAAGTACCAGGTGCCCTCAGGAGGTACGTGCAGTGGGGCCAGGAGGACACTAGAAGCCCTCCCACTGTTCCCCCCCCCAGACACCCAGAATACAGAGCATCCCTTGCCCCAGACTGAGAGTCCCTATCTATACCTTCTGGCTAATAGCCACTGATGGACCTCTGCTCCATATGCTTATCTAATTCCCTCTTATAAGAACATAAGAGAGAAGCCAATGTTGGATCAGGCCAATGGTCCATCCAGTCCAGCACTCTGTGTCACACAGTGGCCAAAAACACCAGGGGCCATCAGGAGGTCCAGCAATGGGGCCAGCAGTGGAAGGAGAGCAGAAAGGTCCAGCGGCAGGCAAAGGACATTCTGAAGACCTCAGCCTTATAAAGTTTGGGTTCGGAGCGGCAGACAGAATTCAGTAGCCTTACACGTTCATGTCTAACAACTCCCATCAGAGATTTCCCAAAGAAAAGCCTATCCACATTGCCTTGAAGCGTTCAAGCGAAGTGAGTGACGAGACTGGATGCTGAGACAGATCTTCACTTCCCCCCCACCCCCCAAAAAAAAGTCCAAAAAGAAGTGCTAAAGAAGGGAGCTGTCACTCACCGACTCCTTTCGTAGGGGGATCTAACTCAATGACCGTGGTAAGCTTCTGCAGCATCCCTTCAGGCTGGTAGGGAAGAAAGAGCAGGAACCATCTTTCACCAGGATCTCCCCATAGCTAAGTCTTGACACAGGAGCAGTGAGAGACTCAAAATAGCAACGGGGAAATACAGGCCAAGAGCATCCGATCTCGTTTCTGGTGCAAATGGTGCAGCTACATCAGGGGTCCTCAACGTGGTGCCCGTGGGCGCCATGGTGCCCAGTGCCCACCAACACCTTTCCTGCTGCCCACCTGGTATTTTGAGAAAATAGATGGGGCCTAGGGTTGCCAACCTCCAGGTGGGGCCTGGGGATCTCCCGCTTTTTCAACTGATCTCCAGCTGACAGAGACCAACTCCCCTGGAGAAAATGGCTGCTTTGAAGGGTGGACTCTCTGGCCTTCTACTCTGCTGAGGCCCCTCCCCTCCCCAAACCCCGCCCTCTCCCGGCTCCACCCCCAAAGTCTCCAGGTGATTCCCAACCCAGACCTGGCAACCCTTATGGGACCGGGAGGGGCTTTTGCCCAGCAAGGCTTCCGGTGGGCCTCTGGATATTTGATTAGCAGTGCAGATTCTTTAAAATGTTGCTTTGGCAGCAGCTGCCACTGCAGCACGAGGATCTTCACTGTGAGACTGAAGGTCAGTTGGGGCAGCCATTTTGTGGCTGCCTCCATCTCCTGCAGCAGCCATTTCGTGGCAGCCATTTTTGTGGCAGCCATTTTGTGGCAGCCATTTTTGTGGCTGCACCCACCCTGCTGTGTCAGAATTCCAAAGGTGCCCACAGGGTCAAAAGGCTTGGGGACCCCTGAGTTACATGGTTCAGTTAATGCTTGAACACAACATGGGAGGAAGTATTAATCAGCTCCAAGGATTCCCATGAGCTTCAGGCCCTCCCGGTTAGGACCTGGTGCGCCCACATCCATAAGAGGCTCCTCAGTCGCCCCGGGTGGCTCTGTAGAACCAGGCCTAGGCGCTCCGGAAGTCAACGCTTCAGTTTACAGTGAAGCTGACCTTGGTTTTTACAAAGAAAGGGCCGAACAAGCTGACAATAGGGCTGCAAGCCTCTTGTTGGGGCCTCGGGATTTCCCACAATCACACCTGATCTCCAGACTTCTCCCCGGGAGAAAATGGCTGCTTTGGAAGGTGGACTCTAAGCCAGTGTACCTGGTTGGGGACTCTCCCCTCCTCAAAACCCTGTCTTCCCCCGGGCTCCACCCCCCCAAAAAATCTCCAGGCGTTTCCCGCTCCAGAGCTGGCAACCCTAAGTGACAATTGACTACCAAAGGCCCCGGTCACACGGGAGGATTTGCCCTGCGAAACGGACGGGTTGAGAGCGCATCAAACAGGCGCGATCCTACCACAAAATCTGGGAAGCGTCACGCACCCGTCCCCGATCCGTCCCTTCGGCCCGAAAACGCGCATTGAAAAGGTACCGGCAACAGAGCACTACCTTCCGGATGACGCGCGGCAACTCCAGGCGTCTGATTGGGGAAGCGCTGGAAACCCGTCACGGCCAGCGCTGTTCCCCGTCCCACGCATGCGCACAAACGTGCAACATCCGTTTTGCCGCACTATGTCTGATCTCCTGCCGAAGGCCAGAGCACAGAGCCACGGGGGCGCGTTGGATCGCGCTACCACGTTTCTTTTTGCTCCGGCTCTAATTTGCCTCCCTTCAGCGGCGCAGTATCCCGCTCGTGTGACCGGGACCACCGATATCCAAGACACAGTAACAGCTCTTGAGGTGAGATCTCCATGGTCTGAAGCCCCAGGATCAGCACAAACCTGCCCCGGAGATACCCTGAGGGAACTGGGGCCCAGTGGAGTGGCGTTAAACAAGTATGAGAGGATGGAGCCCAAGTGAGCTGGCATACCAAGCTACTAAACTCCGGCCTGTCACACCAATCAAAGAAGCTTGTCTGGTGGACACATGAGACAGGGCCTTTTTAGTGGCAGCCCACAAATATGGAACAACCTCCCCGGGGAGGTGCACCCGGCCCCCCACTTCCGATCTTCAGGAGGCCAATATAAGATGGTTTTATTTAGGACTGAATTTGATTTATTTATAGTGTAATCCTAAAGGGGACTCATGGAACTGGCTGACCTTTATGCCGGCATATTTTGGAGAAGGGTTTGAAAGAACACAAACAGCTTGACCTTTACTGAAGCTATAAGGCAGAGACAAACTTTAAGGAAGAGAGAAGGAAAAGGAAGATACTGCTAAATGTAATTTCCGTGAGATTACTCTGTGTTTTCTCCTCTTGCTTGTTAAGTTGGTGTTGTTGGGTCTAAAATGCGAGACATTGTTTAAGCATGAAGTGTTCTTTCAGTTAAGTCAACAATTGATAAAGATCTGCCTAGCGGGTGCAAATCTATAAACACTAGAGGGCTGTGATATTGTGAACAGTTAGATAAAACTTTTGCTTTTGCTTTGAGAGTGATTACAAGGTTTAAACAAAATAAGAGAACTTTTACTGGGGAAAAAGGAGGGGTGATTCTCTGTGGTGTGCTAAAATACTTAAAACATGGCTAGTGGATCCAGAAGATTCTCTGTTCCTTCTCCAGGACAAGTGAAATCTGTGGCAACTAATCTGGCTCAGATTACCATCAAGGATTTACAGAGCCTCATCCAGGAGACTGTCTCGTCAGCTGTGAACTTGGCAGTTGAAGCTGCTGTACCATCTGCAGTTGGTGCTGCTGTAGAACCAATTCAAGCAAAATTGGACTCTCTTGCCCAGCAGATGACTACCCAAACGGAAGAAATTAAAAAGCAGATTTTTAGATAATAAATAAGAGATCTCCACCTTGGTGAAGATGACAAACAAGCTGGAAAATAAGTCTTAAGAAGTAGATCTTCAAATACAGGCCATAAAGACAAAGCAGGATTCTATGGAAGATACATTGATAAAATTGGAGATAGAAAAAGCAGTTTACATTTTAAGATTTCAGAATATTCCTGAAAAGAAGGATGAAGACATCAAAACGGATAAGGCCCATATTCTAGCAAAATATATGGAAGCAGAAAGTACAAAAGTAGTATATGATGAAATTGATGTGGTTTTTAGAATGAATTCTGCATATGCAAGAAGAAATAAATTAACCAGAGAAGTGCATGTTAGATTCTACAAGAGAACAATGAGAGACAAGATCCTAAAAGCATCAAATGAAACACCTCTTCAAATAGAGGGAAAAGAAATTAAAATATTAAAAGAAGAAAAAAAGACAAGACTATACATGCCTCGCAAGCCTTTTAAGGAAAAATGGAATCCCTTACAGATGGCTACTCCCTGAAGGTATTCTTTTCACTTATGACGGTAAAAGACACAGAATTAATTCAATCTTTAAAATAGAAGACTTTCTTAACACATACGAAGAAGACTTAGAAACCCAAGAGGAAGAATCAAAGGAGACAGATGAAGAAGAGACAGTGGCTTCCCCTTTTGTTTTGGAACCCTTGAGGGAGCAGACTAGTAGTGCCATGGTTAGACCCATGGCCAGCCGCTGCTGTGGCCCTTAGGATTGGACTGCCCATTTTAAAAGGTGGAGATTCTAAACAGGTGGGATGCACTCATTAACAGAATTTTCTAAACACCGGCTCATTTCCGCCTTTAAGAACATAAGAACATAAGAGACGCCAATGTGGGATCAGGCCAAAGGCCCATCCAGTCCAACACTCTGTGTCACACAGTGGCCAGAAAAACCAGTGCCATCAGGAGGTCCACCAGTGGGGCCAGGACATTAGAAGCCCTCCCACTGTTGACCCCCCCAAGCACCAAAAAGACAGAGCATCACTTGCCCCAGAGCCCCTATCTATACCTTGTGGCTAATAGCCACTGATGGACCTCTGCTCCATATGCTTATCTAATTCCCTTTTGAAGCCGTCCATGCTTGTAGCCGCCACCACTTCCTGTGGCAGTGAATTCCAAGTGTTAATCACTCTTTGGGTGAAGAAGTACTTCCTTTTATCCGTTCTAACCTGACTGCTCTGCAGTTTCATGGAGTGCCCATGAGTTCTTGTATTGTGAGAAAGGGAGAAAAGTACCTCTTTCTCTACCTGCTCTTTCCCATGCATAATCTTATAAACCTCGATCATGTCACCCCTCAGTCATCTTTTCTCCAAGCTAAAGAGCCCTAAGCGCTTTAACCTTTCCTCATAGGGAAAGTGTTCCAACCCTTTTATCATTCGAGTTGCCCTTTTCTGCACTTTTTCCAAAGCTAAAATATCCTTTTTAAGGTGTGGTGACCAGAACTGCACACAGTATTCCAAATGAGGTCTCACCATTGATTTATATAGGGGCATTATGATATTGGCTGATCTGTTTTCAATACCCTTCCTAATAATCCCCAGCATAGCATTGGCCTTCTTTATTGCAGTCACAAACTGTCTCGACATTTTCAGTGAGTTATCTACTACAACTCCAAGATCTCTCTCTTGATCAGTCTCAGTTCAGACCCCATCAATGTGTATTTATATTTAGGATTTTTGGCTCCAATGTGCATCACCTTGCACTTGGCCACATTGAACCCCATTTGCCATGTTGACGCCCACTCGCCCATCCTTGACAGATCCCTTTGGAGTGCCTCACAATCCTCACTGGTTTTCACCACCCTGAACAACTTTGTATCATCCGCAAATTTAGCCACTTCACTGCTTACTCCCATCTCTAAATCATTAATGAACAAGTTAAAAAGCAGTGGACCAAGCACTGATCCCTGCGGTACCCCACTGCTTACCACCGTCCACTGAGAAAATTGCCCATTTATACTCACTCTCTGTTTTCTATGAATTAGCCAGTTTTTGATCCATAAAAGGACTTGTCCTTCTATCCCATGATTTTTGAGCTTACTTAGGAGCCTTTGATGAGGAACTTTATCAAAAGCTTTCTTTCTCCAAGAGGCATCGGAGGCCCCGACTTCATACATACCACAACTTTCAGCTTCTTCTTGACACCATCTGACACATACTGGCCCCAGACAGCTGCTTTGACCTCAATGTCGTGGAGTCCCCGCTGGAGAGGGACAATCACGAACGGCACCGCCTTGGAGGACAGGCCTTTGATGGAGAAAATCTGACTGTATCTTCGCTTGGCGGTGGAAGCGCTGCAGAAAGCCGGGTTGTGGACCAGCTCTACCCGCACCTGCCGAGAAAGAGGGGGAAAGGATGCCTTGAAAATGTATTTCTGAACAAGGGAAAAAATTGCACTTCCAGGCGTATGGGGAGTGACACCCGTGTGCATTGGGAAGCTGATAGCATCCCCCCATCCCATTTGCCACCATTTTCTCCCCTGCCAAGCAGGTAAATGGCAGCAGAGAAAAGCTCACTGGGCACAGGGCATCCCCCCCCACCAAAGTTGGTATGCCTACAGTTTGGGTAACTGGCCTGCCCAGCCTTAGATCTCTTCCCATCAGGCCTGTAGCTATGGTGGGAGTTTGGGGGGCTCCACCCCCTTTCTTAAAGGCACAGCCCCACAAGAATTTCTTCTGTAAATGTTTTTTTCAATCATTTTAAAAACAATTTAAAAGGCATGTGCTTCTTTAAGCAGAGTGGGGTGCTGTACTTGACGAATTCCCACACTGAGCAAGGGGGTTGGAGTAGGTGACCTCTAGGATCCCTTCTAACTCTAACTGGTCTTCTTTAAGAGAGTTTTTCTGTCTAAGTGTTAGCTTTCTTGACTACAGAAGTCATCACCCCCCACCTGCCAGCTTGTTATCGGAATTGTTGGTTAGGCTGGCAGAAGTGATTCACTTGCAGCAGCTGAGAACTGTCATCTAAACTGGCTGACGGCTTGCAATTTAGAGGTCTATCCTAGTCACAGCTTTCTATTGGCTAAACAGCTTTTCTTTCTGCATTGAGAACTTCAGCCCAACCAGAAAAAAAAATTGTCCCACAAGCCACAAAATCCTGGCTACGGCCTGCTTCCCATGGCGTCGGCAGACTTGAACACCCATCCACCCGCCGCAGACACACATGCATAGCATTTATATTAGTGCATGACCAGTCTCGCAGCTGCCACCGCACAGTGGCTAAGAGACAGAACTACAAATCAGGAAAGTCTCGATTCAAATATTGTCTTTGCTACAAACTCAGTTGGGTGACCTGAGGTAGACTAGGCTCTTCCTTTCCCCGCAACATATATACAGTGGGGTCAATTACAATCATTTAAAGCCCGACATGGTTTGGGACTGAGGAATGACGATCACAATGAGAGGCCCTCCTGGCTGTCCCACCAATCAAAGAAGCTCATTTGGTGGGTACAGAAGGCAGGGTGTTTTTGGTGGCAGCCCCATGATTATAGAACAATCATCCCAGGCATGTGCATTTGGCCCCCTCACTCTTAATCTTTAGGAGGCAGCTGAAGATGGTTTTATCTAGGACTGCATTTGATTAGAGCAGTCCTGTGGCTCAAGTGGTTAAGACGCTGAACTGCAGATCAAAAGGTCGGTAGTTCAGCAGTTCAAGACCCGAGTGCTGCATGACGGAGTGAGCTCCCGTCTTTGGCCCCAGCTCCTGCCAGCCTAGCAGTTTGAAAGCAAAAAACTGCAAGTAGATAAATAGGTACCACTTCGGTGGGAAGGGAACAGCGTTCCGTGTGCCTCGGCGTCTAGTCATGTCGGCCACATGACCACGGAAATGTCTTCGGACAGCGCTGGCTCTTTGCCTCGGAAATGGAGATGAGCGCCGCATCCCGAAAGTCGGATTCGACTGGCTTTCGAGCAAGGGAAACCTTTACGTTTTTTAATTGTCATTTGGTGTATTTTTAATGTGCTCTTCTGTACGTGTTTTATTTATCGCGTTAAGCCGCTTTGAGCACCATAAGGAAGGAGAGAGGCTAATAAATGTTTTAAAGTAAATGAACAAATAAAACAGATCCCCTTCACGGAGCTGTTTTAATGCAAGATAATGTATGTGGAGCATTCTGCCACCGCCGCCACCCCCCCGCTAAAATCCCAAAGCTCACCGTGATGTCTTCCTCCCGATAGTTGTAGAGGACAGCCCGGATCTCCACCTGCTCGTTTCTCACCACCGAGTAAGGCACACGCAGGTCGATGAAGAAGTCCTTCCTCACGATGATCTCATAAGGGTCAGCCACGCAGACCCCTGGAACGAGGGGGGAAAGGAAGAAACAGGGTTACGCCTCAACTACCCCTTTTGCCTCCTCCACTTTTCCCAAGGCAGGGGACCCCCCACCAATGTTCCCTCTAGGCTGTGGAGTCTTGTGAGCAAAAATTCTACTTTGTGAGCTACCGGCATTAAAGTTGTGAGCAAACAGTTTGGCTACTGCATCCATCAGTTTGCTTGGGAGCCCTCCTTCCTGAGCGAAGGCAAAAATGTGTGAGCCGGAGGCTAAAGAACTGTGAGCCAGCTCACACTCACTCAGCTTAGAGGGAACACTGCCCCCCACCCCCAGCCTTTTACCGCCTGTGGGCACCTTTGGAATTCTGATGCAGCATGGCGGGCACCGGCCACAAAATGGACGCCACATGAGGCGGAACCAGCCACAAAATGGCTGCCGCCACAGCTTACTTTCGGTCACACTGTGAAGATCCTCGTGCTGTGGAGGCGGCTGCCGCCAAAGCAGCAATGTTAAAACTCTGCACAGCCAATCAAGTCTCCAGTGGCCGATCGCAAGCTTTGCTGGGCAAAAGTGCCACCTGCCTCACCATCATTTGCTCAGGTCCCCCCCCCCAATCCGCTGCCTGCCGTACAGGATTCCTTACCTTTAGTCTCCGAAATGCTCACGGCCAGCACTTCCCAGGTCGTGATGGAATCTTTCAGGAAAACGGACACTGTCTTGGATGAGAGCCTAGATAACAAAGAGAAGGCGCCGCGTCAGACCCATCCAAAGCACAAAGGTGGACCAGAGATGCCGTCTCGAGCCGGATTGAGAGAGGAAGCTGCTGCAGAAAAGGGGGGTGGGCGGACAGATGCACGATTCCCCCTCCCCTCGGGTAACACCAATGTTCCCTCTAAGCTGTGGAGTCCTGTGAGCAAAAATCCTACTTTGTGAGCTACTGGCATTAAAGTTGTGAGCGAGCAATTTGGCTGCCACATAAATTAGTTTGCTCCGGAGCCCTCCTTCCTGAGCGGAGACGAAAATGTGTGAGCCGGAGGCTAAGAAAACTGTGAGCTAGCTCACACTAACTCAGCTTAGAGGGAACACTGGGTAACACCTGGAACAACTGGTCCCGATTCTGATGGCACAGTGCTGCAGGTTTCCCTGCCCCCCATACCCCCCTGCAAGCACCACCCGGGAATGTGAAGTAGAAGCGTGAAATGCACAGCTCTGTGGTATCAGAGTTTTCTCACGTCCCAGGGGGAAAAGGCACAAGGGCTGGTTGTCAGCAGTGGTGGAACATTCCAGCCTGACTCCACTTGTTTCAGAGAGAGCCTTTCTGCAAGTGGTTGGTGGCTTGGTTGGCTTTGGAGAATTATGGTTACCCTAAAGACAGCAAGCCAGTGAAGTAATAAAACAGAAGGGCAGGAGCCCACAACCCTTTTGCCCACAACCCCGATGCCAACCTTTCCATGCATCTAAGCAGGGGTCATTTCCTGCGGGAGCGCACAGCAGCGGAGCTCCGGCAGTAAGGAGCCCAGGGGGCGGGCACATGCAACAAGCCCCGCCCCCTGCTCCCAGCAGCCCTCAGTTGGGCCAAGAGGAGCAAGAAGCAGCCAGGTAAGTTGCAGAGCCCCCCCCCCCAGCCCACCTTCAGGGACAAGCTCTCCCTCCTCTGTGAGGGCAGATCTGCATGTTCCCTCCATAGCTAGCAATCCAAAACAGTCCAGTGGCACCTTTAAGCAAGTTTTATTCAGGTACAAGCTCTCCCTCCTCTGTGAGGACAGATCTGCATGTTCCCCCCATAACTAGCAATCCAAAACAGTCCAGGGGCACCTTTAAGCAAGTTTTATTCAGGTACAAGCTCTCCCTCCTCTGTGAGGACAGATCTGCACGTTCCTCCCATAACTAGCAATCCAAAACAGTCCAGGGGCACCTTTAAGCAAGTTTTATTCAGGTACAAGCTCTCCCTCCTCTGTGAGGACAGATCTGCACGTTCCTCCCCCCCCCCCCATAACTACAAGCAATCCAAAACAGTCCAGTGGGGCCTGAGCAGTGGGTGTTGCCTTCTGACACACTTCCGATGATGTCAGGGGGTGTGGCATATGCAAATAAGTTGTGCTAATAAGTTATGCTAATGAGCTCCTGCACCTCTTTTTCTACGAAATGACCCCTGGAGGGAATGCAACAGGGTGTAGTGCCACAGGATTCACCCTCCACAGCAGCCATTGTCTCCAAGGGATCTCTGCAGTCTGGAGATCTGCTCTAATTCCAGGAGAGCTCCAGACCCCACCTGGAGTTTGGCAACCCAAATTCATACGACATATGAATTGCGGGTGGCAGCTGGCTCAGAGGGCTTTCCAACAGGATTAAAGAAATACACAGAGGCTAAACAGAACTTCCATGCCAGGCAGCAGTCGACTTCTGACCTAGTCAAAAGCCTAGACCTTTAGGCCCCCAACCCATGTCATGGAATGGGAGCCACCAGGGGTCATTTCCTGCGGGAGCACACAGGAGCGGAGCTCCGGCAGTAAGGAGCCCAGGGGGCGGGCACATGCAACAAGCCCCGCCCCCTGCTCCCAGCAGCCCTCAGTCGGGCCACGAGGAGCAAGAAGCAGCCAGGTAAGTTGCAGAGCCCCCCCTCACCTTCAGGTACAAGCTCTCCCTCCTCTGCAAGGACAGAACTGCGTGCTCCTCCCTCCATAGCTAGCAATCCAAAACAGTCCAGTGGAGCCTGAGCGGTGGGTGTTGCCTTCTGACACACTTCCGGTGATGTCAGGGGGTGTGGCACATGCAAATAAGTTATGCAAATGCATTATGCTAATGAGCTCCTGCACCTCTTTTTCTACGAAATGACCCCTGGGAGCCACCATCCAGAAGGCCCAGGCTTGGGCTATTGCTACTGGATGGGAAGGAGAGGGAGAGTTGGTTTTTATACCCCACCCTTCACTACCCGAAGGAGTCTCAGAGCAGCTTACAATCGCCTTCCCTCCCTCTCCCCACAACAGACACCCTGTGAGGTAGGTGGGGCTGAGAGAGCTCTGAGAGGACTGTGACTGGCCCAAGGTCACCCAGCTGGCTTCGTGTGGAGGAGCGGGGAATCATACCCGGTTCTCCAGATTAGAGTTTGGCGCTCTTAACCACTACACTAAACTGGCTGTAACTGACAGTCTAATTGGAGGGCACAGTGGGAACTTCTTGAATGGTACCTCAGCTGATATGGGGAAGAATATGTGGGCGCCGACTCAAACGATTTTATATGTAAGAACAAGCATCTTGTTTGGCTCTTTGACAAATTGGAGGCTGAATCTGCAGATTTCTATTGTTTTCTTTGTCGCGTTTATCTGCTATAGCCTTCCCCAAAGAATCCTGGGAACTGGAGTATGAGGTAGACTGAGTGTCGAAACGTCTTTACAAAGTCTCTCTCCCCCCCCAGCCTGCCCCCAATCCCACCTTCCTGTTTGGAGAGGGAATGACAGTGGGACCACTTTCAATGACACAACAATGCTGCAATGTAGAAGACAATAGGCAGGTACCCCTGTTCGTTTGGAGGTGCAGTCAGACGTTCCACTTGCCACAACCAACTCTCAGGAAACTCGGTTCTGGAGACAATCTCGTCATCAGCTAAGAAACCATCATCGACGTCACCTGGGAAATCAAGAGACACCAGCTTAGCCAGGAGGCGGGGGGCAGCTTGTTTTCTCAAGGCTGCGGAGGGATTGGTAAAAATATTGATGCATTTGGAGCTAGAACAGTGTTGTTTTCTCAAGGCGGGGGAGGGACCGGCTAAAATGTTAACGTATTTGGGGGTTATATCATCTCTCCATGCACGGCTGGCGATTCTAGAGATCTAACGTGGAAGGAATCTGGTGGCTTCTTGTACTCAGAACACCATGGAGATTGCCAGCACAGGGATCTCAAGCGTCTGCAGATGGTTTGCATTTTGGCGTGCTCTGAGTTGGCACTCCATGCCTCCCATATACTGTCAATGTGCAAAAGCGCAGGCCTAGACTTAGACAATGCCGGATCGCAGTTCCCCCGGGTGAGGTGCGAGGGGCGGGGCACACAACGAAGCCCCGCCCCTTGCTTCCAGCCACCCCGCTTCCAGCCCTCATTCAGCCAGGAGGAGGCAGGAGAAGGGGGAGGGTAAGTTGCTTCCTCCTCGCCTCTCCCCACGCCTGCCTGGGGCCAGGGAGGGCCTTGGCGGGGCTTCCTCGCACTCCCGCCGGCATTGCAGGTCCGCCGCCGGGCCCCTGATGTCAGGGTGTGTGGCATATGCTAATGAGTTATGCTAATGAGTTCCCCTAGCTCTTTTTCTACGAAACGAACCCTGCTCCCCCAGACTCTTACCTGTTCCCTGAAGATAGTTCCAGGTGGTCAGCCATGTTGGTCTGAAGCAGTAGAACAAATTTAGAGTCCAGTCGGGCACCTTGAAGACCAACAAAGCTCATACCTTGAATAAACCTTTGGTTGGTCTTGAAGGTGCCACTGAACTCTAAATTTGTTCTCCTGTTCCCTGAAGTTTTCGGCTTCACCCCTTAGCCCTTGCAACAACTGCTGTATTGACCAGTGTCCACCACACAGGTAACCAGCGTTCCCTCTAAACTGAGTCAGCGTGAGCTGGCTCACAGTTTTTTAGCCTCCAGCTCAGACATTTTTTTTCTTTGCTCAGGAAGGGCGGCTCCGGAGCAAACTACTTGATGCAGCAGCCAAATGGCTCGCTTGCAACTTGAATGCCAGTAGCTCACAAAGTAGAATTTTTGCTCACAAGACTCCGCAGCTTAGAGGGAGCATTGCAGATAATTTGTATAAGATGTTCAGCTTTGGGAAACAAATGGTTAATATGAACTCTGCTGCTACTCAGAGGTTACCCTAAAACAGATGGGAACTGGCCCGTCTGAACAAACTTCGTTTAGTATGTCACGTGGGTTGAGTGGACTGGCCTCAAAGTCAAAATGCCCCTCCTGACTCATGTCCTCCTTGGAACCTTCTGGAAGAAGACCAGAAGGATAGGATCTGAGGCAAACAAAAGGAGGAGGGATTTCTCTATCTGAGGCCACACTGAGCAATAAAAGTTACATTACACAGATACCTTACAAGGTGCATTACAATAAAAAAAATTACTTTTTTCAAAAGTAAATGCCCCTTGTAAGGTATTATTTATTTATTTATTTATTTATTTCGATTTATATCCCGCCTTGCCTGACAAGCAGGCTCAAGGCGGCGTACAGTGAGTTAAAATCACAATAAAGCACAGATAAAATTCAACAACAATACATAAAGTGCAGATTAAGTACAATAGCAAACTGTGGAGGGCAATCATTGTAAGATGGTCCACTATGACTAGACCAGTATCCAGTGTTCCCTCTAAGCTGAGTGAGTGTGAGCTAGCTCACGGTTTTTTAGCCGCTGGCTCACTCATTTTTGTCATAGCTCAGGAAGGAGGGCTCCAGAGCCAACTGATTTATACAGTAGCCCAATCGCTCGTTCACTGCTTTAATGCCAGTAGCTCACAATGTAGAATTTCTGCTCACAAGACTCCACATCTTAAAGGGGACATTGCCAGTATCCCCAGTAGAGTTCCAGTAGCAAGCGGGCCGTAATAGATGGCTTCAGTCGCTTGTTCCTCCGTGGCGGCTCCTAAGCGAAAGCCTGGTGGAAGAGCTCCATCTTACAGGCCCCTGCATATCTGTGTAATATAAACTTGATTGCTCAGTGTGGATTGAAGCTGTTTGTTTAACCAACATGTGCACGGAGACGTCTTAGTAACTGCGCCATGGTTTTGTTTTGGTTTCTTTATCTACTTTCCGTGATTCTCTCATTTTGGTTTATCCTCCATGGGAGGCCTGGAGATCTCCCGGCACTACGACTGGTCCCCAGGCGACAGAGGTCCGTTGCTCTGGACAAAACGGCAGCTTCAAAGGGCGCAGGGCTGCCAGGCCCCCATCACCCCCTGCAGCTGATCCGCTGGCCAGAGGGGGGATTTGCCAGCAGCGGGGGAAGGCCCAGGCTGACTTGGCAGTGGTGTTGCCAGCCACATGGCAAGGTGACTTCCAGTACACACCGGAAGTGATGACATCATGTAGCTAGTAACGTGGGATGCACTGGTATTTGGGCAAAAATTCTATGAGGAGAAGGAGAAGTGGGAGGGCTTCTAATGTCCTGGCCCCACCGGTGGACCTCCTGATGCCACTGGTATTTCTGGCCCCTGTGTGACCCAGAGTGTTGGACTGAATGGGCCTTTGGCCTGATCCAACATTGGCGTCTCTTATGTTCTTATGTTCTTAAGAAGAAGAAGAGAAAGAGGAAGAGGAAGAAGAAGAGGCAGAAGAGGAGGAAGAAGAGGAAGAAGAAGAGGAAGAGGAAGAGGAAGAAGAAGAGGAGGAGGAGGAGATTGGATTTATACCCCATGGCCCTTCACTACCCAAAGGAATCTCAGAGAGGCTTACAGTCTCCTTTCCCTTCCCCTCCCCACAACAGACAAAGGTGTCCACCATAGAGTTTTTGCCCAGATACCAGAGCATCCTGCGTTGCTGGTGAAGTGATGACATCAGTTCCAGTGCACAAGGGAAGTGACATCACACTGTTGCCAGCCACGGCACTGTGATTCAGGATTAGACCTTCCCCTGCTGCCAGTAAACCCTCCTCCCCCAGCCAGTTGCCTGGCAGCACACTGGCATCATACGCCCGCTGAGCTCCCGCTCCAAACTCCGCCCTCCCCGGGCACCACTGCCAGGTCTCCAGGAATTTCCCAAACAGGAGTTGGCAGCCCTGCCTGGGTATATTGACACCACAGTACAGGCTCAGTCCCTTAGAAATGGCCCCATCTTCAGCACCAGGGGAGGCGAGCGGCCTCTGAAATCCCTGGGACCCTCCCGTGGTGCTTGGAGAGAGAGGTCTGCTTGACAAGAAGACGGAAAGCGGTGGCCGGACCCAAGCCCCTATTTCTGCAGGGGGTGCGGAACCGGGCTGGAGAGGTGAGCCCCTCAAAAATGGCTACCCACTTTGGATGTGGCCAGCTGGGTAAATTCCTCGTTGCCCAGACAGGTGGGCAGATACCTACGCAGGACCCTTTCTCCCCAGCGGAGTGTGTGTGCGGCTCTATCCCTTGTCTTTTATTTATTTTTATCCTCCCGTGTCTTTTATTACCCCATATCTTTAATTTTTTTATTTTATTTATTTTTATTCTATTGGATTTATATCCCGCCCTCCCCGCGGATGGGCTCAGGGCGGCTCGCAATTAACGGTGCCATGTGCCAAGATAAAACAATTAAAAACAAGATAAAACAGTCCTACATTAAAAAGGTAAAGGTTCCCCTTGCTCGAAAGCCAGTCGAGTCCGACTCTAGGGTTGCGGTGCTCATCTCCGTTTCCAAGCCAAAGAGCCAGCACTGTCCGAAGACCTTTCCGTGGTCAGGTGGCTGGCATGACTAAACGCCGAGGCGCACGGAACGCTGTTCCCTTCCCACCGAAGTGGTACCTATTTATCTACTTGCCATTTCTTGCTTTCGAACTGCTAGGTTGGCAGGAGCTGGAACTAGAGGCAGGAACTCACTCTGTCACGCGGCAACTCGGGTCTCGAACTGCTGAACTACCGACCTTCCACAGCCTGCAGTTCAGCGTCTTAACCACTTGAGCCACCGCAGCTCCTTGTTTGGTGTAAATTAAGGGTAAAGGTTCCCTTGCTCGAAAGCCAGTCAAATCCGACTCTAGGGTTGCGGTGCTCATCTTCGTTTCAA
Organism: Gekko japonicus; assembly: GCF_001447785.1. Classification (NCBI taxonomy): domain Eukaryota; kingdom Metazoa; phylum Chordata; class Lepidosauria; order Squamata; family Gekkonidae; genus Gekko; species Gekko japonicus. Next base: position 85,023 of record NW_015161489.1, read on the forward strand.
AGCCGAAGAGCCAGCGTTGTCTGAAGATGTTTCCGTGGTCATGTGGCCGACATGACTAAACACCGAGGTGCATGGAATGCTGTTACTTTCCCACCGAAGCGGTACCTATTTATCTACTTGCAATTTCTTGCTTTCGAACTGCTAGGTTGGCAGGAGCTGGAACTAGAGGCGGCGAGCTTATCCGCGACTCTGCAACTCGGGTCTCAAACTGCCGAACTACCGACCTTCCACAGCCTGCAGCTCAGCGTCTTAACCACTTGAGCCACCGCAGCTCCTACAGTCCTACATTACATACACTTAAATGCAATTAATACAATAAAGTGCTCGTAGTGATGATAACTGTTTGTTCGGTTTGAGGTGGCGTGTAAACAGATGTAATACTAGGGCCCCGCTTTGGTGATACTGCGGCCTCCCGCGATCTCTTAAAGGGCCGACCCACCACCATGTAGTTGATGACAGTAGTGGTAGATAGTAATGGTAGTGCTGGTGGGCAGTGGGTGGTGGGCGGCTCCTAACTGAAAGCCTGGCGGAAGAGCTCCGTCTTGCAGGCCCTGCAGAATTGTACTAAGTCCCGCAGGGCCCTGAGCTTTCCTTCCCTCTTCCTCTGTCTTTTTGCTTATAAGGCTCTGTAAAGCCCCACAGACCTTGGCAGATACAAATGAGAAAAAAACTTCTCAAAAGCGTTTGCACTCCCTTCCCGGCATGTTTGTGAGACGTACCCGGGAAATCTTCCACCTGGAGACAGCTGCTATTCAGAGAAAACCCTATGGAGGAACGAATCCAGTTATACCCAGGAAAATCTTCCACCTGGGGTTGCCAAACTCCAAGTGGGTATGGAAAGATTTATGCACTGTGTATAATAGATGTATGCTTAAGGTAGATCCATGGTGGTCTTTTTCTTTTTCTTTTAAAAATATTTCTATACTATTGTATAAATATTGGTGTCAAGTATTACCAAACACAGGTTCACCAAAACAGTACATCAAAGTGCAGGTTTATACTGTGTTCAAACATTCAAACAGCACCTTGTCAGTTTCACAATCACTAGCCCCACGGGCATTTAGTAATTTACCCCTATCGAATACAATCTTCTTCAAAGACAGTGATGTACATACAAGACATACGGCGCAATGAATTCTCTTTGTGAGTATAAAACTCTTAAAATAGCAGCATATTTTCGAGGGTCCTGTCGGAACCCTTGCGGCAAACATAATAACTTATTTAGGAGAACGTATCTCTCAAGTTCTACCAGGCAGAGTTTTATACTCACACAGCGAATTTATTGCACCTTACGTCTTGTATGTATATCTCTGTCCTTGAAAAAGATTGTATTCGATACGGGTAAATTACTAGAGTCCCGTGGGACTAGTGGCTGCGGTCACACCCAGTGAATAATCCACTTTCAGTGAACTTTCCAACTGGATTTTTACTGTGTGAACTGGGAAAATCCAGTTGGAAAGTGCATTGGAAGTGGATTGAAAGTGGATTATTCAGTGGGTGTGACCGCAGCCTAGTGACTGTGAAACTGACAAGGTGTTCCTTGAATGTTTGAACACAGTGGAAACCTGCGCTTTGATGTATTGTTTTGGTGAACCTATGTTTGGTAATACTTGACCAGGGCTCTTTTTTTGTAGCAGGAACTCCTTTGCATATTAGGCAACACCCTCCCTAATGTAGCCAGGGGTCGTTTCGTAGAAAAAGAGCTAGGGGAACTCATTAGCATAACACATTAGCATATGCCACACCCCCTGACATCACCGGAAGTGTGTCATAAGGCCACACCTCCTGACATCACCGGAAGTGTGCCATAAGGCTACACACCCAGGCCCCAACGGTCCCGGCCGCCACCGCCAGCCTTGCAGCTCCACTGCCGAGCCCCATGAGGGGCCTGGCGGTGGACCTACAAGGCCGGCGGGAGTGCAAGGAAGCCCCGCCAAGGCCCTCCCTGGCCCCAGGCAGGCAGGGGTGGGGAGAGGCAGGGAGGAAGCAACTTACCCTGACCCCCCCCGAAATGACCTCTGAATGTAGCCAATCGTCTGAGAGCTTACAGAGCTCTTCTTACAGGGGCTACTGTAAGCTCTTGGAGCATTCGCTACATTAGGGGCGTGTCACCTAATATGCAAGGGAGTTCCTGCTACAAAAGGAGCCCTGCTTGACACCAATATTTATATAATAGTATAGAAAAAAATAAAAAATAAACATAAAAATAAAAAGCACAACATGGATCTACCTTAAGCATACATCTAATATACTCAGTGTCGTATATTTTTAAATACCTTCCATACCTTCCTAACACAGTGACCCTCCGTTTCTGTACTATAAACTCCAAGTGGGGCCTGGAGATCTCTCCGAATCACCACTGATCTCCAGACGAGAGATCAGTTCCCCCGGAGGAAACGGATGTCTTGGAGACGTTGTACACCACTGAGTTCCCTGTCCTCCCTAGACTCCACCCCCAAATCTCCAGGAACGTGCCAACCCAGACTCGGCAACCCTACACTGCGTCCCTCCCCTAGCCCCGAAAGAACCCCGAAACCCTCTACTTGCTTCTTGACAGGACCAGCTGTTCCTCCCGCGCGTTCTCGTCTCGGATGCTCCTGATGTATTGGCAACATTCCAGGAAGGCCGCCTTGCACTCATTCTGCTCGAGGATGTACTCGGCCCGCTTCTCGCAGCTGTGGCCCATGGGGTTGTCCTGCATGCCGTCTTCACAGCACGTCTTCAGCAGCCGGTCCTGATACTGGGCGACTGAAACACACAAGCCTCCGTGAAACAGGGAAACGGCAGAAAAGGTAAATGCATTTTTTGGCTCTGTCTTCACGATGGAGGGTAAGAGGTGCTTGCCTACTCCAGAACCGCTGATTTCGGGAGGGGTATTGAAAGACCTGAGTGGGACTGAGGTGATGAGAGAGGCGATCCAATGACTGATGGACAAATTTAAACACTGACGAATCACCAGGTCCAGATGGCATACATCCAAGGGTTCTGAAAGAACTCAGATGTGAACTTGTGGATCTCGTGACAAAAAATATGCAATCTATTGCTTCATTCTCGAGGACTAGAAGGTAGCTAATGTAAACCCTGTCTTTAAAAAAGGTTCCAGAGGAGAACCGGGAAATTACAGGCCAGTCAGTCTGTAATGATTCCTTGTTTTAAGAGTGTGTGTGTTCCTTTAAATGTTTGGTTGGAGTGCCGTGATAGCAGAGTAGAGTGATCGAGGGAGACAAGTGTGGTGTGATTGGAGGATGAGAGAGTGTGGGAAGAGTTTTTGAAAAAGAATCTCTGTGTGTGTCTTGAAGAGTTATGAAAAGTCAGTTAGAGAAATCAGTTGGAGTTTTGAGTTGGAGTCAGAGTCAGTGAATGAGCTGACAGAGTCTATGTGGAAAATTAGTTTAGAGTTCAGTATATACAGCCTTAAGAGTTAAATGTGAAGGAGCTATGAGAAGGGTCTGTGAGACTCCAAAGTTATAAAGAGAATTAATACAAAGAGCTTTGCCAGTGTGACTGCCTAGTGAAAGAGTGATTCCTGTCAGAGAGGGATCTTATGATCAAAAGACTGTGTGTGATACCTTGCTAGTTTCTCTTCCCCATAACAGTTACAGTTCACCAGCAACTCCTTTTTGTTCCTAAATCAATAAATCATATTTTGTTTAAGTTTAACCCAGAATTCAGTTCAATCCTCAGGGCCACAGAGACCTCTGAAAAGCCCAGACTCTAGGTCACTTTACCAACAGTAAAGGAGAGAAGGTTTGGAATTCCTTAAATTCCTGGTGGCAGCAGAAACTACCCAGTTTACAAAAGCAAAGAGCACATTTCAAGTGAAAACCAGTCCTCCCAAATAAGAGGACGCCACACGGTCTAACATCGAGACAGAGTAAGTTGGTGGAATCCATTATTAAAGAGATAGAATTAGTAGGCACATTGACGAACACAATCTACTGAGGAGGAATCAAGGGAAGATCTTGTCTCACTTGCCTTTTAGAGTTCTTTGAGGGGGTGAACAAACATGTGGACAAGGGGGACCCAATAGATGTTGTTTACCTTGACTTCCAGAAAGCTTTTGATAAAGTTCCTCATCAAAGAATCCTAAGTGAACTCAGCAGTAGGGATGGGTATGAAATGATTTACGAACCCGGGTTCATCATGAACCAGGGGTTTGGGAGACTGGTTTGTCTCATCCGCCCACGAACCTCCATGTTTTCATGGCGTGGGCAGGTTCAGAAGAGAGCTCCGAAGGCATTTAAATGCCTTCGGAGCCCACCTCCAAGTCGGGCCAGCCAGACTGGGCCCTAAGGTGAGCTCCGAAGGCCTTTCTCAGCACTTCACCTAGTCCAGCATCCTGTCTCACACAGTGGTGAACCAGTTCCTCTGGAGGTCCAACAACAGGACATAGAGGATGAGGCCTTTCCCTGAGGTTGCCACCTGGCACTCAAATTCAGAGGTACAGTGTGTGGAGGTTCCCTTTAGTCACTGTGGTTAGGAGCCACTGATGGACCTCTCCTTCATGAATCTGTCTAATCCCCTTTTAAAGATGTCTGTCCTTGTGGCCATTGCTACCTTCGCTGGAACTGAATTCCGCATTTTAATCACTCGCGTCCAGAAGGCTTTCCTTTTGTCTGTCCTGAACCTACTGCCCGTCACCTCCACTGCACGCCCTCCAATGCAAGCAGTCTTTGCATGCAAGCAAGCTTCCGATCTCACGCACCATTCATGCCATCACTCATGACATTTGGACCTCTCGGGGTTAGCCCACCAGGGCCCCGCTCCTTCCCACGTACCTTTGCTGGCCTTGGAGTCCAGAAGCTGCAAAGAGCGGCGGCGGCGTCTTGCGGGCTGCTGGCACTTTGGATCTGGGGCGGGGAAAATGGTGCGGGGGGCAAGAACAGGAAATTATTCCACTGGTTTGAAATAAGGAAACTCTGCTGGATTCCAGTTTTTGTGCGCACGGATCCCGCAAATCCGGCCAAGGTGAACAGAACCTACTCCCACGTAGGAGAAAACAGAACTGCACCCCGCGGTCCTACCCACACGTAACATTGCCATGCTTGGGACAGTCCCCAAAGGCTGCTATTTCGAAGGTCAGAGTTACAGGCCATAAACAATTTTTGGGATAAATGGTTTATTTTTTTCGAATATGTATCCTCAAACCCACTTGATACATATCATTTGCCCCCCAAATACATGCATTTCGTGTTTTATTAGTATATTAAGAGGTTCTATTACAGGATAAAGCAATATGTATGGTGAGCTAAGTTATTGTTTTGTATTGCCACTATTTTTATGGTTTTCTGCTAATTCGGCACACTCTGCTGTCTTCTGTAAGCCACCCAGAGCCTGTTTACAGGGTGGGAGGGGTATAAATATAAGTATAAACTAAAAATAAAATAAATTGTTAGTATTACTTCTATTCACCGCTTCTAGGGGAGCGGTGGCACAGGGAATTTATCCTCTGGTTAAACAGGCAATGCAGTTGCACTGTACTTGGAGAAATTATTCTGGTCTGTGGTCTATTCTGCTGTGTAGAGCTTGCTGGCCCCCTAGAGTCGGATTTGACTAGCTTTTGAGCAAGGGAAACCTTTATGGAAATTTGCATTCATTTAATGTGTCATGTTCACACTTATGCTTTGCCTCGGTTCTGTTTCTAGACTTCTGCTTGGCCCTACAACCCGAATCCTGTGGCACTGTTTATTGAATATCCCATCCTGTGGATTGTATTGACTCACTCTGTGTCATTTGCCTTGAGTCCAGGCGAGACAGGAGGACTATAAATAATGTCACCAAATAGACGGATGAAATACCTGTTCTTTGGGGTGTGGTGATCTTGTTGCTGGTCTCCAGGGCCAGTCCGGCATCCAGAAACACTCCCACGTGGTTACTGCCACTCCCAGCTGTGCATCCGATGTCACTCTTCTCCACCGTGTCCCAGATCTGCCGTGCAAAAGAAACCAATGAGAGCGGACTCAGCGCATGCCGAGGTCGGAGACAATCCGCGACGGGTGCTCCCGCCACGGGGAACACCTCGGCTCACCTTTGCTTGGGTCAGCTTGTACTTCTTGTTGAGGACGTAGACGGCTTTGTCGACAGCCACCAGGCCGACGTGAGCATTCGCGTCTCCTTCCAGCTTGAGCTTCATTCTTGATCCTGGGCTGTGGACTTCGTTATCTGCATCGGTTGCACCTGTCACCACCAGCTGTTGAACAAGGGTGACAGCAAGGATGAGGTTTGAGACCGGGAAAGGGCCTGGTGGTAAGTCTTTGTGGGGAAGAAGCGCGGTTCATGGCCTCGGATCAAACTTTTAAGTCCTTTAGGATGCCTTACGCATCTCCCATACATTGATTTTCCTTACAACAGAACAAGGGCACAACCATACTTCTCAAGATACTGTTTCGATCTATGGCCTGACAAATAGGGACTGGGGACCTAATCCGGGCCTGCCCGTTGTACGTAGGGATGTCTAGGGCAGGGCCGGATCTGACATACATGAGACATAAGAACATAAGAATATAAGAACATAAGAGATGCCAATGTTGGATCAGGCCAAAGGCCCATCCAGTCCAACACTCTGTATCACCGCCCTGAGCCTTCGGGGTAGGGCGGGGTAGAAATTCAAATATAAATAAATATAAATAAATAAAATAAATCACACAGTGGCCAGAAATACCAGGTGCCATCAGGAGGTCCACCAGTGGGGCCAGGACATTAGAAGCCCTCCCACTGTTGACCCCCCACCCAAGCACCAAGATGACAGAGCATCACTTGCCCCAGAGTCCCTATCTATACCTTGTGGCTAATAGCCACTGATGGACCTTGTTACAGGCAATACAGGCAGCGACAGCTCGGGACAAGCGTCTCCAGATATTCAAGCAGATTATCCTGACAGGCCGGCCTGCAGAAAAACTTGAGTTACCAGGAGAGGCTGCTCCATAGTTCGCCATGAGGGATGGATTTAGGGTCCAGGGTGGGATTCTTTTTAAGGGTAACAGAGCGATCATCCCTGAGGCATTGCAATCGGACACAATGCAGCCGATACACTCGTCACATATGGGGATAGAGAGCTGTCTGAGGAGAGCACAGGAATGTGTAGACTGTACAAATGCCCAGCTGAAACCTTATGTGAAATCGGTACACTTATTTAAAGACAGAAAACAAAAGAATACCCTACATCCACATGAAAGTGCCATGCCGACCTTGGGAAAAGGTAGGAATAGACTCGTTTACCTTACAACAGAAGAATTATATGATAAACCAGGGGTGTTGAACTCATTTGTTATGAGGGCCGGATCTGACATAAATGAGACCTTGTCGGGCCGGGCCACGTGTGTCATAAAATGTAATGCCAGGCAGCGGAGATATTAAACTTTATAAAGGACAGAAACACAAAGGGGTGGTTTTTTTAACTTTAAAACATGCTTAAAACATTAGCACTCTTGCAAAATTTTGTTTATTTAGCAGTGTCTGATAACGGACACCTCTTGCTCTGAATTATTGCATCACAATGTCTGTGCTGTTGCAATCTTGAGTTTGCTGCTCAGGTGTGTAGTTGGAAGTTGCAGACCTACGATGACACAGCAGCAGCAGAACTGGAAGTAGCAGCAGAAGACAGCCACTTCCACTGCGGGCCTGAGAGAAGACCTCCGGGGGCCTGATCCGGCCCCTGGGCCACATGTTTGACACCCCTGGTTTAGGGCATGAGCTCTTAAAGTCCACATATTTCCCAAAAGTGTTCCTGTGTAATATCCTGTGTGGCAGCCAGTCAGATAATAAGGAACCCTGGCATGTGTTAATACATCTGACTGTGGCCCCCTAGGTCCTCACACTTTCTAATCAAAATTGAAGCAAATCTGGAAGAGGGTGGGATTTTCCAGATTGTGGATTTATGCATTCTTCTGCCCCCCCTTCCCCAGCTGCAGCCACTTCACCTACCGTTCCCATGCAGGTATCTTTCACATCCACCCAGACAGAGTCGGCCACAATTTCGCTGTTCCCGATTTGAAAGTAAGCCACAATTCGGAAAGAGGGGATGAGATCCGGGGTGATGGGCAGAGACATCGTCACCAGGTTCTGCCCCGCGGCCTTCAGCTGCCTCCCGGTCTTGAAAATCTTTCCTTTGGTCATGATCTGATGGAGGACAAAAGAAACTGGCTTGGTAAGAGGGAAGAGGCTTCAGCACAGGGACTGGGATGAGGCTGGATTCACACAGCTCAGAGCCAGGGAAGCTCCTGGAGATTCCTTGCGCTCCACGGGGCTTGTGACTGTGGGTCGCTGGAATGACGTACATGGTGGAATGAACATAAAGCACTGCTAGGATGCCAACCTTCAGGAAGGGCCTGGAGATCTCCTGGAACGACAACTAATCTCCAGACTACAGAGATCAGTTCCTCTGGAGAAAATGGCGGCTTTGGAGGGTGGACTCTGTGGCACCATGTGACCTCATTGAGGTACCTCCCCTCCCCAAGCTCCCCCCCCCCAATCTTCAGGAATTAAAGAACATAAGAACATAAGAGAAGCCAATGTTGGATCAGGCCAAAGGCCCATCCAGTCCAACACTCTGTGTCACACAGTGGACAGAAATACCAGGTGCCCTCAGGAGGTCCAGCAGTGGGGCCAGGACACTAGAAGCCCTCCCACTGTTGCCCAAGAATACAGAGCATCCCTTGCCCCAGACTGAGAGTTCCTACCTATACCTTGTGGCTAATAGCCCCTGAGGGACCTCTGCTCCATATGTTTATCTTATTCCCTCTTATAAGAACTTAAGAGAAGCCAATGTTGGATCAGGCCAATGGCCCATCCAGTCCAACACTCTGTGTCACACGGTTGCCAAAAACACCAGGTGCCCTCAGGAGGTCCAGCAGTGGGGCCAGAACACTAGAAGCCCTCCCACTGTTGCCCCCCCAAGCACCAAGAAACAGAGCATCCCTTGCCCCAGACTGAGAGTTCCTATCTATACCTTGTGGCTAATAGCCACTGATGGACCTCTGTTCCGGATGTTTATCCAATTTCCTTTCGAAGCCGTCCATGCTTGTAGCTGCCACCACCTCCTGAATTTGGCAATCCTACCTGCACTACTGCTGGCATGTGACATGGAAGTCCCCTCAGAAGGCCTCAAACCAAACTTCTCAAGAGAACAGAGTGTGGGTCAGGCTATTCCCAGTTCCTGCTTTTCCATGAGGCCTAGTCACAGGACCCTGGAGATTTATCCCATTAATGAATTATCTTTCGATCAATTGAACTCCAGGTGGATTACAATATGTTAGAAGAATACAAGAACCACGACTGCCAATCACTCTCCTTTGGGGTGTTGGCATTGCTACAATTGTGACGCAGGAAAAATAATCACAGCCAGCATCCTTAAGCAGTATGGCTGTTTGCAATTTAATCTTAAATATACCCAGGAGGACATCTTCACATTTTCCTGAAAATTTTGTGCTCCATACCCCCTATGGGAGGAACAGAAACTGGGGGAGGGGGATTTCAGATGGAAAGCAAGTGGCAGGGGAAGGGTTAAGCACCCCTTCCTGTCTGTCCTTTCTCTGGTGCAAACTGGCGAACCAGGGAAGCAACATACACAGAAGAGGAAGCATGGAGTTGCTGTGTAATCTGTAGTTTGGCCCTTAGCCAAGGCATTGCCATCTCACTCCCTTCCTTTGGGCGAGGTGTTGGCTGCTAGGGCATGGTTTCCCCAGAGACAGGGGTCATTTCGAAAAGAAAAACGAAGGAACGGTGTTCCGGGAGTAACAAGCCTGCCCCCACGACTTCTTGCTAAGGCTCCCAGCCTTCAAGCATTTGTTTCTGTCAGTAAAATGTAGGGGGAAAGAGCATGTCAGGCCAGACAGCAGCCACCATGCAACTTGCATAACTCATGCAGTTGCTACTACTCGACAGCTGCTGCCCCATGAAGTGTTGTGTAGTGGTTAGTGTTCCAGACAAAGATTTGGGAGACCCAGGTTTTAACCTGAGTTGGGAAATCTGGAGATTATTGGGGTGGAGCCTGAGCGGTGGGTGTTGCCTTCTGACTCACTTCTGGTGATGCCAGGGGGTGTGGCATATGAAGAAGAAGAGATTGGATTTATACCCCCTGCCCTTCACTTGGAGTCTCAGAGCGGCTTACAAACTCCTTTCCCTTCCCCTCCCCACAACAGACACCCTGTGAGGTGGGTGGGGCTGAGAGAGCTCTGACACAAACTGCTCTTTTTCATGGACAGCTGTGCCAGAGCTTGTGACTGACCCAAGGTCACACCAGCAGGTGCAAGTGGAGGAGTGGGGAATCAAACCCGGTTCTCCCAGATTAGAGTCCGCGCACTTAACCACTACACCAAACTGGCTCATATGCAAATGACGTATGCAAATGAGTTATGCTAATGAGCCCCTTAACCTTTTTTCTACGCAATGACCCCTGCCTAGAGATATAAGGATTTTCCAGACCTACACGATCTTCAGCTACCAGGGCTCCTTCCAGAGAGCATGAGTACTAATTAAAAGGGAGAAGGGGATTTGGCCTTTGGATTTCCCCTTGCACTTACTATGTAGGTGAAATAATGGATCTGGTTCATCACATTTGGGTTGTTGGTCTTCACATTGAAATTGATCGGCAAGTTATCCCCGGCCCTGAGCTCCCTGGCTGTGACGGCCAAATGGAGGTAGTTCCCAGACTGTCCCTGGGTCTGGTAGGCGTTGGCCAAGATGGTATTGCTGGCCTGTGCATTGGCCTGGACTTTCGGGTGCCTGGTTTTGACCTAAAAGAGAGAGAGAGGCGTCAGTCAAGACTGAAAGCACCCATGGCATCCTTTTAATTCCATCACAAGGAAAACAGAAACTCCACTTCAAGTTCTGCTGGGAAAAAAAAGATAACATCTGAGATGTGGAGAGGAAGGCATTGGCTCCGATCCTGGGAAAATGGGTATCTACCAAGTAAGTGCTTTTATATAATCTGCATATTTGTGCAGGGGTGGTCTGAGGGCAAAAGTCCTTAATACTGGAGTTCCAGTATGTACTTTTGTTTTTTTGTATTTTAATAACTGCCCCAGTATGTACTTTTTAGCGAATGGCTCACAAAGCCTGATCTATGATGTCACAGGCTACTGATACCAATCAGAGCTTTATAAAATATGGTCCCTCCCCCATCAAGCTCTGAACCTCCGTGACAAATAGCTGGTCTGGCCCAAACCGGATTGTGCTTTGTCCAAAATGTGGCAGGACGGTCCAATGGAGAATGGAAATGAATGGGTCATTCTAATGTAAACCCTCCAGGGGTCCAAGATTTCAGACACTCTAGGTGGCGCTCTTGAGCCCTAGCAAAGTTTTAGGGTTTCTGTCATATCCTTCCTCAAAGAAGTGAAAGTATGAAGCACAGTCATACAAGTATACCTCATCCCATCCATCAGACTCCACACAAACTTACACGCACACAGGTAAAATCCTATACAGGGCCTAGCATCAAGGCACATATTCCTCCCCGGCACAGAAAATGAGGAGGATGGTGGACTTTGGTATAACAGGAAGGATCCCTCCATCCCTTCTGCTAGGGCAGTGATGGCGAACCTTTTAGAGACCGAGTGCCCAAACTGCGACCCAAAACCCACTTATTTATCGCAAAGTGCCAACACCGCAATTTAACCTGAATACTGAGGTTTTACTTTAGAACAAACAACTCATACATTAATTTAAGATGATCCAGACAAAGTAAGGAAACCAATCCCAAATGCTTTCATTGACTTAAAATTATTTGGCAGAGAATTCAACACTTTAACGACGGTCTGGGCCTGGCTGGGACGATGGCACGCGGGCCCACGGAGAGGGCTCTGAGTGCCACCCCTGGCACCCGTGCCACAGGTTCGCCACCACTGTGTTAGGGTGAGCGGAATCGGCTTGGACCAACAAACACTTATATCGTGCACTGGGCAGGAAGCCCTCCCCTAAAAGCTCACGTGCTCCCCCAGGAACACTGGCTTTGTGAATAGACCAGAATTCCCCATCATTTTTGGGCTTGTGGGCACTTTTGGCATTCTGACATCGGCCCAACCTGCATTTGCTGTGTAAAGCTGTTTTGTCCTGCTTTGGCGCCAGCTTCCTTTGCCTTCCATTTGGCTCAGTATGAAAAGCTCGCTGTCAGGACAGAGGGAGAGCGCGCGAGAGGGGGGAGAGGAGCGGCCTTTCGGGGGCGCCGGCAGGGCCCTGCGCTGCGCTGCAGGGAGGAAATGGTACCTGCAACCCCCCCAGAAAGTAAAGGGGGGGTGACCTGGCAGAGGGGGAGGCAGGGGGGGAAGGAAAGACACAACGAGCTGGGTAAAAAACACAAAACACCCAGCAGTTGCCAGGCAGGGCGTTCTGGGGACTGCCCCAGGAAATAACAAATGGTTCAAGGGTGGGCGTGCTTCCAACCACCACCACCCCCAAAAAAAATATGATCGCAGAAAAATGTTCCCTGGCTGCTTTTAAACACAGACGACTGGATTTTCAGCTAACTTGCGGTGGCTCAAGTGGTTAAGGCACTGAACTGCAGGCTGTGGAAGGTCAGTAGTTCAGCAGTTCGAGACCCGAGTGCACCGTGTGACGGAGTGAGCTCCCATCTCTAGTTCCAGCTCCTGCCAACCTAGCAGTTCGAAAGCAAGAAATTGCAAGTAGATAAATAGGTACCGCTTCGGTGGGAAGGGAACAGCGTTCCGTGCGCCTTGGTATTTAGTCATGCCGGCCACATGACCACGGAAACGTCTTTGGACAGCGCTGGCTCTTCGGCTTTGAAACGGAGATGAGCACCGCAACCCTAAAGTCGGATTCGACCGGCTTTCGAGCAAGGAAACCTTTACCTTTACCTGTCTCCTTTGTGACAATTTGCGTATCTCCTTAGAAAAGATGGGGGGAGGGAAAATTCGGCTCCAGTGGTCTGCTTATCACTCACAGCCGCCCGAGGGCGGGGAGGAGCAATTAAACCACCTTAAAACCAAATCCAAATAACACAGTGAGATGCCGTAGTGACCTTGAAGTCACCACTAAATGGCAATAAAATGATGCGGATGGACAACGCTGAGACGAAACAGTAGGAGAGCGGATGCGGCATGAAATGCAGGAAGAAATTTGCCAGGCGATGTGGGCTCATTGGCACAGCGGCGGGAAAGACCAATGCAGATTGGACCAAAGTCTGGTGGGCGCAGCCACCAAATGGCTGCCACCAAATAGCTGCCACAGAGCCGATGTCAGCTAGCTGCCATATCTGTGTAGTCTACCCTTCCCTGTTCCCGCCTCGCTTGCAGCTTAGCAGCTTGCCGTAAACATGCCAGGGAGGCCATGGGAGCTAGACGCCGTTATCAGTCTGGCCTTGTGAAGTAGGGAAGGCTTGGGGTCCACATTTGGTGTGAATTTTTCTGCTCTCAGGAAAACCTGCGACTCTCCCGCTCATTATGTAATCTCCCGCCGGGAGTCTTCCCGCCCGCACGCTCGAAGTTCATTTGCTTAGCTAACTGCCTTGCCCAGCTATATGTATTGGGATGTTCCCGCCTTCTAGCTATTCCTAACAATAATCCTGTGGACATGGTACCAGTCTTGTACACCAATAAAGCATAACGCTTCTTAGGAAACGTGTGTGAAGAGTGACTTGCTGTGGAACCTGACAGCCGAACCCGTGCAGAGAATGGCTGCCACAGCTTAGATCCGATCACACAGGGAAGAAGCTTGTGCTGCGGAGGCGGCTGCTGCCGAAGCCATCTCCAGTGGTCAAGGTCAGAGGCCTTGCTGGGAAGAAGTCCTAGTTAGCCCTCCCCACTTTCTACAAACAGCTGGCGGGCACCAGGAAAGGTGCTGGAAGACGCCATGCTGCCCATGGGGACCACGTTGGGGACCGCTGGTATAGACAGTCGCCACAAGCCGAGTGAAACTCGGCACAATCTCAGAACAACTCACTGTGATTCTCAGCTGTTGTTGGTTTGCTGGCGTGTTCAGGATAAGTTTGGCAGTTCCATCGCTCTGGGTAAGCGCCTCCGCTACGATGGGATCCGATACCACGGGGATATTTGGAGCTGGGGAGCCATCAGGGTTGGTGACAAAGGCCTGGGAGAAATCAGAAGAGCACAAAGAACCAGCGTGAAGCACACAGAAACCTCCACTGAGCCCAGCTCACTTCTCCACTTCATCTGGAATATCTGAATATAATTCCACTGCTGCCTATGACTGTTGATCTAGTTTTAAACTAGCTTTATCTGATCCTGTAGGCTCAACCAGATGAGACGCAGATCACCCGCTTAGTCCATCCACTGCAAACTGCAGGCTAGAGCAGCCTCAATTTGCCTCAGAGCTGTGCACAGGAAAAGAGAAAAGGTTTAACCCTTCAACCTCCCCTCTGTTTTGCTCTTCAAAACTGGCTCCCACCCACAATTAGTGTTTTCAAGGAGAAAATGTTTCCTTTAAAAACAGCCACAACCAAGTGCATTCGCTTTCCTGTTTGGTCCCAAGGCAAATTGAGGCATGTGCTAATACAGACAAGACCAAGATGTGCATTCTTCATCTTGTCTCTTTGAACACTGAGACTGGGCCGTAAGAAGAAAAGATGACTTTAATTAATAGTACTGTACCGTCAGTTCATATGGCATTCCCGGCTTGAAGTACTTGGGGGTTCTTGTGAAGCGGATTTCGTAGGGGGAGGTCACGATCTTAATGCCACTTTGTTCAGCTACCACCATGTCATTGCCTGCGAAAGCAAGAAAGAGATGCAGATAAGAATGTGAAGCCCCAGTTGTTGGGAGAGGGGAATGTAACGTTTGAAAACCAATTCCATCTGCCCCAGTCCTTCCACTTCCTGAGGATGTAGTTTTCTGGACTCTGTTTTCAGGGAACCTTTTCAGATCTGTTCATGTGCTGAGGCATCGTGGTGCATCAGCCCCAAGCCCCTGAACATCTGTGCATTACAGACCATCCTGTTGTAAGACGTGCAAAGTTCACACAGGACAGTGGCCAGGACTTTGCCCCAGACCGAGAGTTCCTATCTATACCTTGTGGCTGAGAGCCACTGATGGACCTCTGCTCCATATGTTGATCCAATTCCCTCTTATAAGAACATAAGAGAAGCCAATGTTGGATCAGGCCAAGGGCCCACCCAGTCCAATACTCTGTGTCACACAGTGGCCAAAAATACCAGGTGCCATCAGGAGGTCCAGCAGTGGGGCCAGGACACTAGGAGCCCTCCCACTGTTGCCCCCCCCCCCAAGCACCAAGAATATAGAGCACCAATTGTCCCAGACCGAGAGTTCCTATCTATCCCTTGTGGCTAATAGCCACTGATGGACCTCTGCTCCATATGCTTAGCCGAATCCCTCTTATAAGAACCTAAGAGACGCCAATGGCCCACCCAGTCCAACACTCTGTGTCACACAGTGGCCAAAAACACCAGGTGCCCTCAGGAGGTCCAGCAGTGGGGCCGTCAGCATCTCAGGATCTCAGGAAGGGATTGAATGAAATCCCCTTCTAGGCTTGCACCATTATTGAGGGGGTTGTAGTGATGGTCACAGGAATATATACAGCTTTAAAAGAGGATTAGACACATTCATGAAGGACAGGTCGATCAGTCACTACTAGCCATGGTGACTAAAGGGAACCTCCACTTTCAGAGGCAGTTCACCCTTAAAACACCAGGAGAAGGCCTTGGCTTCAATGCTCTGTTTGTTGGACCTCCAGAGGAACTGGCTGGCCCCTGTGTGAGACAGGATGCTGGACTAGATGGACCCTCCCTGGTCTGACCCAGCAGGGCTCTTCTGGTGTCCTTCTCAGGGGAAGGCCTCGGCCTCTCTGCCCTGGTGCTGGCCCTCCAGAGGGACTGGCTGGCCCCTGGGTGAGACAGGAGGCTGGACTGGAGGGACCCTCCCTGGTCTGACCCAGCAGGGCTCTTCTGGTGTCCTTCTCAGGGGAAGGCCTCGGCCTCTCTGCCCTGGTGCTGGCCCTCCAGAGGGACTGGCTGGCCCCTGTGTGAGACAGGATGCTGGACTAGATGGACCCTCCCTGGTCTGACCCAGCAGGGCTCTTCTGGTGTCCTTCTCAGGGGAAGGCCTCGGCCTCCCTGCCCTGTTGCTGGCCCTCCAGAGGGACTGGCTGGCCCCTGTGTGAGTCGGGAGGCTGGACTGGAGGGACCCTCCCTGGTCTGACCCAGCAGGGCTCTTCTGGTGTCCTTCTCAGGGGAAGGCCTTGGCCTCTATGCCCTGTTGCTGGCCCTCCAGAGGGACTGGCTGGCCCCTGTGTGAGATGGGAGGCTGTACTGGAGGGACCCTCCCTGGTCTGACCCAGCAGGGTTCTTCTGGTGTTCTTATCAGGGGAAGGCCTTGGGCTCTCTGCCCTGTTGCTGGCCCTCCAGAGGAGCTGGCTGGCCCCTGTGTGAGACAGGAGGCTGGACTAGATGGACCCTCCCTGGTCAGACCCAGCAGGGCTCTTCTGGTGTTCTTATATCAGGGGAAGGCCTCGGCCTCTCTGCCCTGATGTTGGCCCTTCAGAGGGACTGGTTGGCCACTGTGTGGGACAGGATGCTGGACTAGATGGGCCCTAACTGGTCTGATCCAGCAGGGCTCTTCTGATGTTCCTATCAGGGGATGGCCTCGGCCTCTATGCCCTGTTGCTGGCCCTCCAGAGGAACTGGCTGGCCCCTGTGTGAGACGGGAGGCTGGACTAGATGGGCCCTCACTGGTCTGATCCAGCAGGGCTCTTCTGATGTTCTTATCAGGGGACGGCCTCGGCCTCTATGCCCTGTGGTTGCCCCTCCAGAGGAACTGGCTGGCCCCTTTGTGAGACAGGATACTGGACTAGATGGGCCCTCACTCTTCTGACCCAGCAGGGCTCTTCTGATGTTCTTATCAGGGGACGGCCTCGGCCTCTATGCCCTGTGGTTGGCCCTCCAGAGGGACTTGTTGGCCAATGTGTGAGACGGGAGGCTGGACTAGATGGGCCCTCACCGGTCTGATCCAACAGGGCTCTTCTGATGTTCTTATCAGGGGATGGCCTCAGCCTCTATTCCCTGTGGTTGGCCCTCCAGAGGTACTGGTTGGCCACTGTGTGAGACAGGTGAGATCAGATGGACTACTGGAATCATCCAGGAGGTCTCTTCTGAAGCTCTTATCAGGAGAAGGGTTCAATCTCGATGCCCTGTTATTGGACCGCAAGAGGAACTCATTGGCCACTGTATGCGATGGGATGCTGGAACAGATGGCCCATTGGTCTGATCCAGCGGGGCTTTTCTGGTGTTGTTATGCCAAGGAGGCGTGGACTCAGGAGGGGGTGAGTGTACCTGGCTTGGGGTGGGAAGACACCTGACAACTCTCTTTCCATGCACGGACCACCCACCATTTCATCAGGAGCTAAGGTCTTTTTTTTCACCTGATTCTGTCATCACAGTCACAGAGACGTAGAGGTAATGCCCAATAAGATCCCTGAACTCCCCGGGGCCAGCAAATTGTTTTTGCAGCACGTGTTTTGTTAGCACAGCATCTCTTTCCCCTTCGCCATCGATAATCTGCAGGAAAAGGGAGAAAACGAATGCCGTTTGCCACTCTGTCCCAGCCCTCCGCAGAGGAAGCCAGCGGTGGGCATCCACACCAACATGCAGGACCCAAGCCGGGTCTTTCCTACCGGAATTCTGTCAAGGGAATCGGGGATGCTGAGCTTCTTGCCATCTTCAATCACTCCAAAGAGGACCAAGGCCACACCTTTCACTCTCTTCCCGTAGAGGAACCTGGGAGAAGTCACAGAATAGCAAAGACGGGTCAAGCCATAGCAGAGGTGGTTCGTCATTGCCGGATTATAAATGGGACACAAATTATGCGTTTTACAAATCTTTAGGCGCTAGAACTGGTCCAATCAAAATTCCTGAGATCCCTTTTTAATACTCCAAGATGCACTTCCAATGTTGTTCTGAGACAAGAAGCTGGTCTCAGTACAGTCGAACTGAACATTTGGTTGCATTCTCTTTGTTTTTGGCTGAAAGTCCACCTTTTTCCCGCTGGGTTATTTCCACTTCTATTGGCTGCATCTCCTTACCCCCAGTGGTTCACTAGAGCCATCAACAAATTGAGAACATTAGGATTAGACCTGTACCATCTTCTGGAAAGCGGCAAAGCTAGGGCAAAAACTATTGTTTATCAACAGAGATATTGAGCTACAAACGTCTTACGCCGTACTCCCGCCTCTTTATAAATCTCTGAATTCCAAAATTTATATGACTGCTCCTTTATATCTAGCTAATATTTCCAACCCAAATTATAGATGGGCTTTTTCCAGAGCTAGGTTTGACACTTTTACATCCGCAGTTCTTTCCGGAAGATTCCAACGTATTCCCAGGCATTTGAGACTTTGCTCATGCCCTTCCGAGTCAATTGAGACCCTCCCCCATATATTACTTCATTGCTCTTATTACGCGGAAGAAAGACCCCTCTTAATTACACCTATAGTAAGATCATTTAGGTTCCAAGGACAACTAGTAATCCATTCTGAGGAACTTTTGCTGAAATACTTATTGGAGGATAAATCCTCCGCAATATCAAGGAATGTTGCTAAATTTCTTTTTATTGCATTTACAAAGCGCAAGCACCTCCTTAAAACTTCTTATGATATCTCACTTCTGTAATGCTTTTTGGAAACCTGGGACTGTCTTGTTTGTTCCTGTACACTGTGCGATGGGTCTCTGACCGTAATAAACTCTGATGATGATGATGCCGACTTATAACTCACTGGGATCTATTTCTAAGTAAGGTTACTCAGGATGAGGCTGCGGATATAGAATCATAAAATGTTACGAGTTGGAAGGGACCTTGCAGGTCATCTAGTCCAACCCCCTGCACTCTGCAGGAGCATAGTCAAAAGATACCCCTACAAAGGGGACAAAACTGACCCACGGAACTATAGACCAATAAGCCTGATAGATATAGCAGCAAAGGTTTATAGTATCCACCCCCATCAAGCAGGGTTTAGGAAAGGTCTTTCCACCATTGACCACTGCCTCACTCTTCATCCGATGGCTTATGCAAGCTTAAATGGCCCCACTAAGGCTCTATATGTAATGTTTATAGACTTGGCTGCGGCGTTTGACTCCATTGATAGGAACAGCCTTTGGCAAAAACTGGCAGATCTGAATATTGATAAATGGTTGTTATTCTTATTACGGGAGCTGCATACAAATATTAGTGCCCAGATTAGAGTTGGAAGGTCGGGGTCCCTAACTAACAAAATTCCAATTCATAAAGGAGTGAAGCAGGGGTGCATGCTGGCCCCTTTATTGTTCAACTTGTATATTAACAAAATTGTTGATAGGCTATCTGGCCCGCAATTCTTTCCTCCTACCCTTGGGAAGCATAAAATTTCAATTCTACTTTATGCAGATGACATGGCCCTAATATCACTCACAAAAATCGGGATGAGAAGATTATTGCCGCAACTAGGTTTATATACCCGAAAGATGGTCGTCCAGCCTCCGCTTGAAAACATCCAGTGAAGGAGCCTCCACCACCTCCTGAGGCAGTCTGTTCCACTGCTCAACCACTCTGACAGTCAGGAAGTTTCTCCTGATATTGAGCCAGTAATTACTCCCTTTCCACCCATTAGATCCAGTCTTGCAATCCGGAGAAAGAAAGAATAGATCTGCTCCATCTTCTACATGACAGCCCTTCAAATACTTGAAGACTGCAATCATGTCCCCTCTAAGCCTTCTCTTTCCCAGGCTAAACAGACCCAACTCTTTCAGCCTTTCCTCATAAGACTTGGATTCCAAACAGTGCTTCCTCTAAGCTGTGGAGTCTTGTGAGCAAAAATTCTACTTTGTGAGCTACTGGCATTAAAACTGTGAGTGAGCGGTTTGGCTACTGCATAGAACAGTTTGCTCTGGAGCCATCCTTCCTGAGCAAAGACAAAAAGGTGTGAGCCGGAGGCTAAAAAACTGTGAGCTGGCTCACACTAACTCGGTTTAGAGGGAACACTGATTCCAACCCTCTCACCCTCCTGCTTGCCCTCTTCTGAACACACTCGAGCTTGTCAACATCCTTCCTAAAACGTCGTGCCCAGAACTGGACACAGGACTCCAGGTAAGGCCATGACTATAGCAGAACAGAGCAGAACCACCACCTCCCGTGATCTGGACACAAGGCTTCTGCGAATGCACCCTAAGATTGCATTAGCTTTCTTCACCGTCACATTGACAATAAGACAATTTGATATCATAAATATGAAAGTCAGTATCAGATTGGTCCTCTTTGGCCTTATGATCGGCCTAAACCCACCTTGCAGTGATGGACACTCTGAAATTGTCGTCACTATCAATGTTATAAAACTTCTCGTGTGGGACCAGAATGACTTCAAAGCTTGGTAGCACTGGAAGGAAAACACAGAAGGAAGAGATTGTAAACGGTCTGATTCTAGAGAACCGATGCCTGTTTCGTAAAGTTTCAGGGGGGAGGTAGGAAACTGTTCCTTGGTGCTTTGGACAGAGGGGTTCAGAGGAGTGGGGGAGGGATGCAGTTCTGGAGATTAACGAACATTCAAAAATCTGAACTTTCCCCCTCTCGCATTCAAGGGGGCTCGTCACAGTTCCGTACAGTCCTTGCAATTTGCCACGTCAAGGGTTAGGATGGTGCTTGAGTCTTCCTTGGGGAAGGGCAGGGGTCATTTCCTGCAGGAGTGCACAGGAGCAGAGCTCCGGCAGTAAAACGCCCAGGGGGCGCACACATGCAACAAGCCCCACCCCCTCCTCCCAGCAGCTCCAGGCCACGAGGAGCAAGAAGTCTCTTCTTTCCCTCTTTCAAGCTCTCCCTCCTCTGTGAGGGCAGATCTGTGCATTTCCCCCCCCCCATAGGTAGCAATCTCCAGTGAAGCCTGAGCGGTGGGTGTTGCCTTCTGACACACTTCCAGTGATGTCAGGGGGTGTGGCATATGCAAATAAGTTACGCTAATGAGTTATGCTAATGAGCTCCTGCACCTCTTTTCCTAGGAAATGACCCTTCCTGGGGAAGGGTCAAGGGATTAATGCATCCTGGGATCAGGCGGAGGAGAGGCTGAGCCAGAATCGGCCATTCTTACCATATTCCTTGACTTCAAAATTTGTGGTGAAAGTCTCCTGGGGGGAGTCTTCATACTTGGCCGTCACCGTCCATGTCCCAAAGCTAGAGGAGAGGAAAAAAATTCAGGAAGGGTGAATTCTTTCATGCTTCTGTTTCATCAGCTTTGTGGCTGTAAAATATTTTCTCTAGGAGAAGCGATCTCTGGAGATGAGCTGTAATTCCAGGGGACCCCCCCGTCCCACCTGGAGGTTGGCATCCCTGGAGCCTCAGCGTAGACAATGTTGGCCTTGACAGACCAACTGGTCTCACTCAGCAGAAGGCGACTTCAAGCGATTCAAACAGCCCTAGTAAGTAATCTGGTGGCAGTATTTTGAACCTATTTCTGCTGCCATAAATCTTTGAGAATGACAGGAGCGCTCCGTCCATGAATCTTATCTGCACAATGTGTCTTTTGTAGCAATAAGCATCAACAGTATACAATTGAAAATTCCCCACCACCACCTTTTGGAAGACTTCGTGCAAGTAGAAGCGGGCTTGCAATTCCGGAAACTCCCGTTGAGGCTTGACTTTTCAAAATACTGATGCGAAATTGACTGGTAGTTGTTAAACAGAATGAATTGAATACATGTACCCGAAGGATGTAATAATAGCATATTATGCATTTTATAGAATGATAATTACAAATAGATGTTCATTCACATAAGTTTCTTGCAGTGTGTATTTATTTGTTACATAAATTTTCCAAAAGCACACCTCATGAAGGCCATGCTAGAGTCGCCTACTTTGGTTGTCACTAGAGAATGCATTACCTTGGCGAGATCCTTATATTACGGAAAAGCACACAGTTAATATGTCTGATTCCCATAATGTTTAATGCATAGGTTGAGGCATTGTATTTGGTTTTTACTAGGCTGGGGAGGGAATCTATGGGGATATATATATATATATTTGGTCAGTGGATGTTTTAACTATGTATTATGATTTGCGTGGGCCAAAAATTAGTTTCGATTGTGAGAAATGTGTTTGGCTACAAATGTTCTGTCTCACTAACCTAGCTCAAATGTTGGGTCTTACCAATCTACCTCCTAGGTATGTTGTGAGGATAAAATGGGATGGCCCTCAAGGATTCAGCCATGAGCGCCTTGAAAGAAAAGGAAGACTGTAAGAAGTTGGGTGTATGCAGGGCTATTTTTGGGCAGGAACGCACAGGAACGGAGTTCCGGCTGGCTCCTGAGATGGCCACGCCCAGCAGGAACTCATTAGCATAATAGGCCACACCCAACAGCAGGAACCCATTAGGATTGGCTACATTAGGAGTGTGTGGCCTAACATGCAAAGAAGTTCCTGCTACAAAAAAAGGCCCTAGGTTTTGACAACAAACATTGTAAACAGAATAAGAAGCAAAAGGTGGGTGTGGCTGGATGACCACAGTTCTGGTAACATGGGGGTGCGGCCTAATATGCGAATGAGTGGTGCTGTCAGGGTTGTGGCCTAATATGCTAATGAGTTTCTGCTACTGGGTGTGACCTATTATGCTAATGAGTTCCTGCTGGGCTTTTTCTACAAAAAAAGCCCTGAGTGTATGGCTGTGGATGAGTATGAGAGTGAGAATATGTAAGTGTGAGGGAGGTCAGGGTATCCTTAGTTTAATTTGAAACCAGAGGAGCAAGACCGAAAGAACTGGACATGTGTCTTCCACAGCCGTTCTATCAGTTTGGCTCCCGCAGAGACTGCTGCATCAGTAACCTTCGTCGTAAATTACCTCACAATCTCAGGTAAGTTGAACGGCTGGGTGTTTGTTGAAACAGAGGCCACCGAAGCGTGGTGGACCACGATTCCTTCTGGTGTCTGGAAAGAGATGAGAACGCCATCATGGAAGGGGGGGAATCAATCAGTCAATCTCTCCGCTGACTAGTTCTAGGAATCGCCAAGAACTCTGTGGCCAGGACTTCCTGTAAGGTTTTGTTTGTTCGTTTTTGCCTTCAAGACCCCCCACAGTATTTTCAAGGTGAGAGATGCTCAGGGGTGGTTTCCCATTGCCTGCCTCTGCGTGGCAACCCTGGACTTCCTTGGTGGTCTCCCATCCAGATACGAACCAGGGCCGACCCTGCTTAACTCACAAGATCTGGTGATAAGAGCGGACCAGCCTGGGCCACCCAGGTCAGGGCAAGAGACATGCAGAGGTGGTTTCCCATCGCCTGCCTCTGCGTAGCAACCCTGGGCTCCCTTGGTGGTGAGATCTGGCCAGATCGGGCTAGCCTAGGCCATCTAGGCCAGGGCACTGTGTATATAGCTTGCAATTATATTGTATACAGTATTCAAAAAATATATCCTGTATACAGCATTCAGCATGTTTCTAGGGTAGGGGTCCTGCTGGCCTAGGTCAACCTGAGCTGTGTGTCAGCAAATAATCGTACGTGCGTGGCCAGTTCACAACCCTAAAGAGAATGCTGCAATGCTGAAGATGTTGTTATGAGGAGGAGGAGGAGGAGGAGGAGGAGGAGGAGGAGACTGGATTTATACCCCTGCCCTTCACTACCCAAAGGAGTCTCAGAGCGGCTTACAATCTCCTTTCCCTTCCCCTCCCCACAACAGACATCCTGTGAGGAAGAAGAAGAAGAAGAGAAGAGATTGGATTTATACTCCTGCCCTTCGCTACCCAAGGGAGTCTCAGAGCAGCTGACAATCTCCTTTCCCTTCCCTTCCCCACAACAGACACCCTGTGAGGAAGAAGAGGAAGAAGAAGAGGAGATTGGATTTATACCCCGCCCTTCACTACCCGAAGGAGTCTCAGAGCGGCTTGCAATCTCCTTTCCCTTCCCTTCCCCACAATAGACACCCTGGGAGGTAGGCGGGGCTGAGAGAGCTCTTTCGAGGACTGCTCCTGAGAGAACAGCTCTGAGAGAACTTGTGACTGACCCAAGGTCACCCAGCTGGCTGCATGTGGGAGAAGTGGGGGAATCAAACCCGGTTCTCCCTTATTAAAGTCTGTGCTCTTAACCACTACACAAAAGCGGCTCTCCAAACACAGGAATGCTGTGAACCTTCCTGTGTGCAGGCCTCACAGGTGAACACACACTGAAACTCCAGCTAGACCACTGGAAGTTCTTCATGCAAAAAAAATACTTCATTTATGGCATTCACCGCTATAGTAAAGGTAAAGGTTCCCTTGCTCGAAAGCCAGTCGAGTCCGACTCTAGGGTTGCGGTGCTCATCTCCGTTTCAAAGCCGAAGAGCCAGCGCTGTCCGAAGACGTTTCCGTGGTCATGTGGCTGGCATGACTAAACACCAAGGCGCACGGAACGCTGTTCCCTTCCCACCGTAGTGGTACCTATTTATCTACTTGCAATGTCTTGCTTTCGAACTGCTAGGTTGGCAGGAGCTGGAACTAGAGACGGCTCACTCCGTCATGCGGCACCCGGGTCTCGAACTGCTGAACTACCGACCTTCCACAGCCTGCAGTTCAGCATCTTAACCACTTGAGCCACCGCAGCTCCTATACGATGTGGTAATTGTCACTAGCTTGAAAGGGAATTAGACACATTCAGGGCAAATGGCCTGAATGGATCCTCCAGGGTCAGGAGCATTGTACCACTGACTTCAGGAGAGGGCAGCTGCCTCTATGTCCTGTCTGTGACTGGTGGGAAAATAAAACAAAACAAAAGCAATATGACAGATGTTTCCAGGTATAGTTGCTCTGGCCCCTTCCCCTGATCCTTCTAGAGGCTTCTGCCGTGGCACACCAACAGGGCCGGCCTCACCACATGGCCCGCTTCCCACCCTTGCAGGGGCGGATGCTTCCCTCACGGCTCTCACCTGAAACTCGACAATCACGTTTTTATTCAGAGGCTCCAGGTGGTAACCCACGGGAAAGATCCGATAGCGCACTGAGAAAGAAAAGAATGTTATCGTAAGGATGCCTGCCTCCCCTCCAGGTGGGAGCTCAATATCTCCCAGAATTACATCTAGGGTTGCCAACTCAGGGTTAGGAAATACCCGGAGATTTGGGAGGTGGAGGTGGAGAGACTTGAATACGGTATAACCAGGGGTCATTTCCTGCCGGAGCGCACAGGAGCGGAGGTCCGGCAGTAAAGAGCCCAGGGGGCGGGCGCATTCTTTTTTCTTTTTTTTTTAACGATTTTATTAGAAGATAAGTCAAATATACATAAACAAGATTACTGTTTAAACAATAATACAGACTGTAAGTGAAAATTCATTTAACACAATGCCATCTATAAACTTATCAGTAGGAACAGCTTATTACCGTGACCTTGTCCCTTGGGGCGGGCGCATTCAACAAGCCCCACCCCCTGCTCCCAGCAGCCCTCAGAGCAAGAAGCAGCCAGGTAAGTTGCAGAGCCCCCCCCCAGCCCCCTCGGTCCAAAACAGTCCAGTGGCACCTTTAAGACCCAGTTTTATTCGGGTACAAGCTCTCCCTCCTCTGCGAGGACCCGGAAGTGACGTGATCACGCTGGGCACGCTGGGGGCGGGGCCACGACCATCCGAGGGAAAACCATAGTTTTCCCTCGGATGACCGTGGCTCCACCCCCAGCGTGCCCGGCGTGGTCGCGTCACTTCCGGGTGACGTGCACGTCACGTACTTTGGGGGTGGGGTTCCCCCGGGGCCCGATCCGCCGGCGGCCCCCCAGGGTGACTTGGCAAGCCTACTACTCCCCCTCTCGCTGCTGGTGGCCGGGGTGGGGGGAAGGGACACACCTCGCAATCCTAGTTATCACTGGTTTATGGAGATAAAGTTCAGATGCTGGTAAACGTCTGGCCCAGGAAGGGATCTACTGGCGTTCCAGCGGGGAAATCCGGCAGAGCCGACGTGCGTACCTGCACTTCCAGGGGTGTAGATGGTCTTATCCGTTTGGATGAAGATGTAGCCGCTTTGGAAGGAGACCAGGACCACCTTCTCCAGCTGGAACTGGGCACAGCTGGCTTGGACAACCACGTACTGTCTTTGCTTCGAATCCTTCTTCATGTCTTTGGAGGGGACCTGTACAGGGAGATCAGGAGCAAGATAATCAACTTAGGCGGGGTCTTTTCCAGTAAGGCAAACACTACCGCAGGAAGAGAGAAATAGGGGGCTTCAGCAGAAGAAAGGCTTCTTGTGACAGACAAGCCTCTACTAGGCCTCTTCTGGAATTTTCCATTGGTATGGCCAGGGGTCCCCAACCTTTTTGAGCCTGCTGGCACCTTTGCTTATATATAATTTTTATTTTATTTTTTCTAACAAACAGAAACAAAAGAACAGAGGAAAAGAACAGATAGAAATACTGCATTACTGGCACTTTTGGAATTTTGACACCATGTGGCGGGGGCAGCCACAAAATGGCTGTTTCAGGAGGTCGGAGCCAGATACAAAATGGCTGCCGCAGCTTCCCTTCGGTCACCAAGTAAAGATGCTTCTGCTGTGGTGGCAGCTGCCGCAAAGCAATGTTTTCAAAAATCCTTCACAATCAAATCAACCATGGCCAATCAGCAGCCTTACTGGGCAAAAGCCCTATGTGGCTCCACCCACTTTCTAAAGACCCTTCGCGGTTCCCAGGAAATGTGCTGATGGATGCCATGGCACCCACCAGCACCATATTGGGGACCCCTGAAATACTGGATAGATGTCCTTTGCTTGTGATCCAGAATGAATTTCCTAAGAATGCCTGTATGTGAGTCAAAGTTTGGATTAAGGTTGCCAGACCCCACAGGGGAGGCGGGAGTCCCTTGCCACTGGGCCCTGCCCCCCAGCTGCCAATCAGCTGGCCAGTGGGAGGGGGAGACTTAGCAGGTTGCCGGCATCGCACAGGAAGTGACATCATCAGACCAGCCACTTCTGGGTGATATTCTGGCATTTGGGCAAAACCTCTATGGTAGAAGCCAGTTTTACCATAGTGTCACGACAGGGCCAGTGGGGCAAGGCAGAGAGGGGGAGTTCACAGTCCAGTCCGAGAGTCAAGCCAGAGAGAGGGCAAAAGGACCCGAGCAGAAGTCCCAATACACAAAGCCAAGCCGTAGTCAAGGCGTTACCGAGCGTCAGCGTCCAGATAAGCAAGCGTCGAAGTCAGTATGCCGAGCCGAGGATCAAAAACCAGGGGGTTGTCGAAACGCGGACTGGAGTCAGGAGCCAGGAAGTCAGTCAATAGCCGGAGATCAGGAACAGAGTCTGAGTTGCAGAGCTTCTGGTCCGAAAGACGAGTTTGCCAGCACGATTAGCCAGCAGTCAGCGACCTATTCAAATAGCTCGCTGGGTTGTTACCTCATTAGTGCCTCATTAGCACTGCCTTGCGAAGTCCTTGATCCTGCTAGAACTCCGGGCTTATTGATCTCCAACTGTGCAGGCATGCTTCTTTGCGTCTGGTTGCCAAGTCCCGGCGTCTCCGATCCCTCAGCCGGTCGACAGGTGGCGGAGAATCAAGTGGCGTGCTGCTGGGGCCAGGCACCGCCTGATCAGTTTCATGTGCAGGCTGTCCCGGAGGCTGGTTGTAGTGTATTCAAAGCTGCCTTGAATGCATGATATGTTGTGAAACATCTAATTGAAGTGTAATGTAAAGCTTCGTCCTGGGCTAGGATCCAAATCCGTCCAATCGTGTTACTAGCCCAGGAAGCACCTAACCAATCACCTTCAAGCAAGCTCCCTGAGCGGGAACATCCGTGATTGGTCCTTATGTGAGCAACCTTATTGGTTGGTATTTGTACAGTGGGTGTGGCTACATTAGCCGGGAATGTTTAAAAGCAGGACAGCTGCAATGTAAAGGCTGTTCTGGCTATCAGATGTTGATCCGTGTTGGGAGTTGTGTTCGAGTGGAAGAATAAAGTTGTGTTCTTGCTGAATCACTCTCCGACTGCTTTGTTAAGCGAGCGACTTAACACTGGTGCTCATCCTTTCCGGCACTTAGGTTTGGCAAAGACTCCCGTGCCTCCGAAGGTGTTAAAGGCACGGAGTCCTCAATTTCAGAGCTCCCAGGCGCCAGGTCGGGGGCAGGCATGACACATAGAATTTTTGCCCAAATACCAGAACATTGCTGGTACAGCGACATCACTTCCGTCGCGACCTCAGTGACATGGCTTGGGCCTTTCTCTTTCTCCTGGTAAGTCCTCCACCCCCTTCCCTGTCGGTTGCCAGGACCCTAGTCTGGATGAATGTCCACCGAGTTCTCTGGCTGTATAAAGTACTGCGACTGAGGCATAGCGTAGTGATTTCAGCTCATACTCTATTTAGAAAACTAGAGATACAGTAGCCGGCCAGAGGTCCGCTTAAATACAAGTACAAACCACACCCACAACACCCCCCACACCCGTGATAGGCTATTTACAGTGCTACTGCGCCCATACGTTCCCTTCAGGATCTGGCCGAGCCGATCGGCTGGCTCTAGGATCCTCCCCTTCTATTGTCACAGGATGCAAAGCTAGGCTCGTTCGCATGGCCACGTGTGAGGGCGGCCGTGTGCGCGGTCGCCATTAGGACACAACAGGCTGAAAAATCCCGAGCCTAAACAATGTTTGTTCTCCTATGGAAACTTTTTTTTTTTTACTGCCCCAAAGAGCAGAATTTTTATTAAAATTTCAACTAAATACAATATACAAACACAAGACATACATACACTACAACATACAACAAATAACACGAATGGGGGGTAAATATCCCATGCTTAATATACTGGGGGTGGGGAAAACGCCTCTTATTTTCTAGTATAAAAGTCTAGTTCCATTGTCACTTATATATTTATTTATAAGCTCAATTTATAGCCTGCCCTCCCCGCAATGCGGGCTCAGGGCGGCTCACAATCAGGCATAAGCCAGCGCATAAAACACATTTAAAACCATTTAAAACAAATTCTACAATATTACGACATTATTATTCTTAAGTGCTCTGGATGTTCCGAATTGAGCAAAGTGCTCTGGATGTTCCAAACTGGACTAGGACTATATTATTGGGTTATATATATATCATTATCTATAAATTATAATTCTGCATATCAAAGCTTACGTCTAGACCTCCTTGTTATATCATTATTGTTAGATTCAAATACTGAGCAATCTCTAGAGTCTATTGGCATTTAAAGATTTAAACCTTTATATTAATATCCTTGTGGATATTAATATCCTCCTTCAAGAAGGAGGCGCTGTGATGCCTGCGTGCATGCGCAAAAAAATTTTTTTAAACCCATACCGTGCACGCCTCCTTCAGTGGACGCCTTCTAGACAATCCACAACGGAGGCAGCATGCGGTAAGGCGATTCACCAGGGGGATGTCTAGTCGTGCTACGATGGATTAAAAAGATCGGGATCAAATTCAAACTGGCATAATGGCGGGATTGCCTGCTCATCTGAACACACCCCAAGGGTTGCCCAAGGTCATCCAGCAGGTGCAAGTGGAGGACTGGCGAATCAAACCCGGTTCTCCCAGATTAGAGTCCGCACACTTAACCACGACACCAAACTGGCTCACCAGTTAACAATCGCTGGGCTTGACGATGCTGGTGCTTCCCCGTGTCTGTTTCTGACCGATTTTATTTATTTTATTAAGTTATTTAAAACATTTTAATGCCGCCTTTCCAGCGGATCGGGGTGCCCAAGGAGGTACACGTTAAAAACATTTGAATTTTTTTTTAAAAAAAAATATTTGAAAATGATGAAACGGGTCGATAAAAACACACGAGTAATACCAGAACCTGGGAGGGAGTATGGCAAACAAAACAAAAAAAAAGTTTTCACCCAGAGGCAGAGGACACAAATAGAGGGAGGCGGATGAATCCCCCCTGGGGAATGAGTTCCAAAGTTTTGGTGCCACAGCCGAGAAACCCATTTCTTAGGTCACCACCTGTCTAGTCTCAGATGGCAGGGAAAACCCGAAGCCGGGACCCCAAAGGTGTCAGTAGTATTCAGGCAGGTTCATATGGTAAGTTGCAGTCCTTAAGGTATGTTGGTTCCAGGCTCTACAGTGCTTTCAAGGTCAATACCAGCACTTTAAATTGAGCCCAGAAGCAAACTGGTGAGAGGGTTGGAATCAAAATCTTATGAGGAAAGGCTGAGAGATGTGGGTATGTTTAGCCTGGGAAAGAGAAGGCTTAGAGGGGACACAATTGCAGTCTTCAAGTATCTGAAGGGCTGTCATGTAGAAGATGGAGCGGATCTATTCTCTCTCGCTCCAGATTGCAAGACTAGGGTCCCTGCCACACTGCAGGGAAAAGGACGGCTGAACTGCGGCTAATCTGAGCCGCACCAAAGTTGAGACGCCGCGGCGTGGCGCTCCCCAGCACGATCAGACGCCGGGGAGAAAGAGTCGGATGGGAGGGGGAGTCTGCCGAACTGCGCATGCCCGAGTATGCGCAGTACGCCCGGGGGCCGGGATGCGCCGGTGCAAGGACGCGCCGGCCGATAGATCTCCCGGATTGCAAGACTAGATCTAACGGGTGGAAATTACAAGGGAGTCGATATTGGCTAAATATCAGGAGAAACTTCCTAACTGTAAGAGTAGTTGAGCAGTGGAACAGTCTGCCTCGGGAGGTGGTGGAGGCTCCTTCGCTGGACATTTTCAAGCGGAGGCTGGACGACCATCTTTCGGGTATGTTGTAGAGCTGTCCTTTGGCTGTGCTCCTGCAGAGTGCAGGGGGTTGAACTAGATGACCTGCAAGGTCCCTTCCAACTCTCACATTGTATGATTCTACGTAGGGCTCTCTTTCGGCTGTGCTGCAGAGTGCAGGGGGTTGAACTAGATGACCTGCAAGGTCCCTTCCAACTCTAACACTCTATGATTCCAAGAGTGGTTGAGCAGTGGAACAGTCTGCCTCGGGAGGTGGTGGATGCTCCTTCGCTGGACGTTTCCAAGCGGAGGCTGGACGACCATCTTTCGGGTATGTTGTAGGGCTATCTTTCGGCTGTGCTCCTGCAAAGTGCAGGGGGTTGGACTAGATGACCTGCAAGGTCCCTTCCGACTCCAATGTTCTATGATTCTCACACTGGTTCCCAAAGTGCGCAGTACCGCCCCCTGAGGGTGCTGGAATGATCCAGGTGGGCAGTCGGAGCCTTGGGTGCAATTGGGGGGTGGGGTGTTGAAGACAAATAAGGGGGCGTTGGAAACCTGGCGGTAGGCTAAATAAGTTTGGGAACCTAGATGGAACAAGACTGGAGTGAGATGGTCCCTAGCCAGGGCTATTTTTGGGCAGGAACGCACAGGAATGGAGTTCCGGCTGGCTCCCGAGTTGGCCACGCCCAGCAGGAGCTCGTTAGCATATTAGGCCACACCCAACAGCAGAAACTCATTAGGATTGGCTCCATTAGGGGTGTGTGGCCTAACATGCAAAGGAGTTCCTGCTACAAAAAAAGCCCTGGGTTTGGACAACAAACCAGGTAAACAGAATAAGAAGCAAAAGCCTGGATGAGCACACTTCTGGTAATATGGGGGTGCGGCCTAATGTGCTAATGAGGTGTGCTGTCAGGGGTGTGGCCTAATATGCTAATGCGTTTCTGCTGTTGGGTGTGGCCTATTATGCTAATGAGTTCCTGCTGGGCTTTTTCTACAAAAAGAGCCCTGCCTAGGACCCACTCCTGTCAACAGTCCTCATTTCCGCATGTTTATGGATGCAGCTGTCCACAACCCTCACCACACACCCACCTTTATGCTTGGCGTCACCATCATGCCATTTTCGTTGTCCAGGGTAGCTTTGACCAGGTACAAGGCCTTCTTCTTCTGTGGGAAGTCGTAGACTGTGACGGTCACTTCCGTGGGCCCGTTGAGGCCGTGAGCTTCCACGAGGATCTTCTCTTCACTCTCCACCCGCAGAACGTTGGGAGTTATGAGGTCATACCTGTGGAGGAGAAAGCATTCATGCATCGAGTGGGTGGCACTGCTCCCTCTAAGCTGTGGAGTCTTGTGAGCAAAATTCTACGTTGTGAGCTGCTGGCATTAAAGTGGTGAGCGAGCGACTTGGCTCCTGCATAAATCAGTTTGCTCTGGAGCTCTCCTTCCTGAGCTGAAACAAAATGGGTGAGCCAGGGGCTAAGAAACTGTGAGCTAGCTCACGCTAACTCAGCTTAGAGGGAACACTGGCTGGTGGTACTGAAATGTAGCTTGTAGGAGGCATTTCCTGACTCTCTTGTTTTGGAAAAAGTCATGAAATATTTTTTGGGGGGGGGGATCGCCCTTAAGATCACTCAGTATTCAGCCCAGCCAGAAAGCAAGAAAGGTCAAGAGCAAGGGCCCTCAACTTTTTTGAGCCTGCGGGCACCTTTGGAATTCTGAGACAGTGTGTTGGGATAGCCACAAAATGGCTGCCACAAAATGACTCTCAGAGATCACCTACAGTCACACAGTGGAGAGCCTTATCCTGTCGTGGCAACTCCTGCCAAAGCAATGTTTTTAAAAATCTGCACAGCCAATCACATCTCTTCACCTACTTTCTAAAAACACTTGGCAGGTAACAGGGAAGAAGAAGAAGAAGAAGAAGAAGAAGAAGAAGAAGAAGAAGAAGAAGAAGAAGAAGAAGAAGAAGAAGAAGAAGAAGAAGAAGAAGAAGAAGAAGAAGAA
>NW_015161489.1:117589-120010 GCF_001447785.1 Gekko japonicus
TCAGAGCGGCTCACAAACTCCTTTCCCTTCCCCTCCCCACAACAGGCACCCTGTGAGGTAGGTGGGGCTGAGAGAGCTCTTTTTCAAGGACAGCTCTGACAGAACGATGGCTTGCCCAAGGTCATCCAGCAGGTGCAAGTGGAGGAGTGGGAAATCAAACCCGGTTCTCCCAGATTAGAGTCCGCGCACTTAACCACTACACCAAGAGGAGGAGGAGGAGGAGGAGGAGGACGAGGAGACTGGATTTATACCCTGCCCTTTGCTACCCGAAGGAGTCTCAGAGCGGCTCACAAACTCCTTTCCCTTCCCCTCCCCACAACAGACACCCTGTGAGGAGGAGGAGGAGGAGGAGGAGAAGAAGAACAAGAACAAGAAGAGGAGGAGGAGGAGGAGACTGGATTTATACCCTGTCCTTCGCAACCTGATGGAGTTTCAGAGCGACTTAAAATCTCCTTCCCCTTCCCCTCCCCACAACAGACACTCTGTGAGGTGCGTGGGGCTGAGAGAGCTCTTTCAAGTGAGAGAACAGCTCTGAGAGAACTTGTGACTGACCCAAGGTCACACCAGGAGCTGCATGGAGTCAGCGAAAGGCATCAGCGGGCACCATGATGTACACAGGCACTACGTTGGGGTCAAGAGGAAAGGGTTCAGGCTATAACGTATTTTAAAGAGCAAGAGTCCAGTAGCACATTAAAAAGGTAAAGGTAAAGGTTCCCTTGCTTGAAAGCCAGTCGAGTCCGACTCTAGGGTTGCGGTGCTCATCTCCGTTTCAAAGCCGAAGAGCCAGTGCTGTCCGAAGACGTTCCCATGGTCATGTGGCCGGCATGACTAAACACCCAGGCGCACGGAACGCTGTTCCCTTCCCACCGAAGTGGTACCTATTTATCTACTTGCAATTTCTTGCTTTCGAACTGCTAGGTTGGCAGGAGCTGGAACTAGAGACGGGAGCTCACTCCGTCATGCGGCACACTCGGGTCTCGAACTGCTGAACTACTGACCTTCCACAGCCTGCAGTTCAGCGTCTTAACCACTTGAGCCACCGCAGCTCCATAAAGACTAGCAAAATTTGGGGCAGGGTAGGCGTTTTCGCGAGTCACTGGTCACTCCTTCCGATTGAAGGAGCGAGCAGTGACTCACGAAAGCTCATCCCCTGCCATGAATTTTGTTCATCTTTCAGGTCCTGCTGGACTCTTGCTCTTTTCTGCCGCCACAGACAACTAATACGGCTACCCATCTTGATCTGTTGCAGACCAGATCAGATATTTTAAAGAGTCTGTTTTAGAAACCAACAGTATGACGGACCCCTTGCTTGTTCAGTTCTGTGAAGCAGATTTTTTTCTTGCCGAAATACTGTTCGCCGCTCTGACCGAGCAGCCCCCTTGTAACGTGTGTTAATACACAAATTATTTTCTGTGTGTCCCACCTTGTGATAGCAGAGTTCATTGGCTTCCGCCCAGGCCGGAGATGTACTGTAGAAAAGCAGGATTCCCCATAATATTCCCTTTTGTAAATGGCAGTTGACATGAAGTAAACATCAAACAGGACTGCTGATTTTATTAAACAGGCACGGTTAGGGGTAGGCAGGGGACGAGGAAACTGAGGGAAATTTTGAAGTATTTACAGAACATAATATTTTGAACTCGCAACAGAGTATTGCTGAAGCTTATTTTCTAAGAAAGTCATTTCCTAACAGTGAAAGGTTTGTTTGTCTTGGAGATTTCTTAACAGTGACAAGGTATCTTGAGAAAAGATTCATGTAACTGCCGGTTTCCTACTTCTTGTACTTAAATCCCTCCCTTGGGAAATTACAGAGTTCCTTTTGACTCGTCTAAGACGCAGCGGTCATTTCCTACAGGAGCGGAGCTCTGGGAGTAAAGCGCCCAGGGGGCGGGCACATGCAACAAGCCCCACCCCCTGCTCCCAGCAGCCCTGGGCCATGAGGAGCAAGAAGCAGCCAGGTAAGTTGCAGAGCTCCCCTGGCCCAAAACAGTCCAGTGGCACCTTTAAGACCAAGTCTTATTCAGGTACAAGCTCTCCCTCCTCTGTGAGGACAGATCTGCACGTTCCCACCCCCCATAGCTAGCAATCCAAAACAGTCCAGTGGCACCTTTAAGACCAAGTTTTTATTCAGGTACAAGCTCTCCCTCCTCTTTGAGGACAGATCTGCACGTCCCCCCCCCCATAGCTAGCAATCCAAAACAGTCCAGTGGCACCTTTAAGACCAAGTCTTATTCAGGTACAAGCTCTCCCTCCTCTGTGAGGACAGATCTGCACGTCACCCACCCCCCCATAGCTAGCAATGCAAAACAGTCCAGTGGCACCTTTAAGACTAAGTTTTATTCAGGTACAAGCTCTCCCTCCTCTGTGAGGACAGATCTGCACGTTCCCCCCCCCCCCCGCCCCAAAACCAAAAACGACCCC
>NW_015161489.1:120119-123856 GCF_001447785.1 Gekko japonicus
CCCCCCCCCCAATAGCTAGCAATCCAACACAGTCCAGTGGCACCTTTAAGACTAAGTTTTATTCAGGTACAAGCTCTCCCTCTTCTGCGAGGACGGATCTGCACATTCCTCCCCCCCCCAATAGCTAGCAATCCAAAACAGTCCAGTGGCGCCTGAGCAGTGGGTGTTGCCTTCTGACACACTTCCGGTGATGTCAGGGGTGTGTGGCACATGCAAATAAGTTATGCTAATGAGTTATGCTAATGAGCTCCTGCACCTCTTTTTCTACGAAATGACCCCTGGGCCAGACGTTGATCTTAATGGCTTTATTTTCACTGATAATGAGGCAAGGCTTCATGATAAAGGAACCTTGGTCTGATTCCCATAAGTTGGGATGGGGGTCTTTCAACAAGTCTGTCTTCCTGTTAGGTTTTCCAGCCTCCAAGTCGAGGTGGGGTACAGTGTTCCCTCTAAGCTGAGTGAGTGTGAGCTAGCTCACAGTTTTTTAGCTTCCAGCTAAGACACATTTTTGTCTTCGCTCAGGAAGGACGGGGCTCCAGAGCAGACTGATTTCTGCAGCAGCCAAATCTCTCGCGGCCCACAGCCAACGTTCCCTCTAAGCCGTGGAGTCCTGTGAGCAAAAATTCCACGTTGCGAGCGACTGGCATTCAAGTTGTGAGCAAGCGATTTGGCTACTGGATAAATTAGTTGGCTCTGGAGCCCTCCTTTCTGAGCCAAGACGAAAATGTGTGAGCCGGAGGCTAACGCACACTAACTCAACTTAGAGGGAACACTGCTCACAACTGCAATGCCAGCAGCTCACCAAAGTAGAAATTTTGCTCACAAGACTCCACAGCTTAGAGGGAGAATTTATCTCCTGGAATTACTGCTGCTGTCTAGAGTAGAGAGATCAGTTGCCCTGGAGAGGACGGCTGCTTTGGAGGGTGGACTCTGTGGCATTGGATCCTGCTGGTCCCTCCGCTCCCCAAACCCTGCCCTCCCCCAGGTAAACCTCCTGTGCGGGTGGGGGCAAAGCTTCACCTTTAAAAGCAACTGCATCCGAATAGGGTTGCCAGCTCTGGGTTAGGAAATTCCTGGAGATTTGGGTGAGGACGAGGGTTGCGGAGGGGAGAGACCTCAGCGGGGCATAACGCCACAGAGTCCACCCTCCAAAGCAGCCATTTTCTCCAGGGGGATTGGTTTCTCCAGTCTGGGGATCAGTTGTGATTCCAGGAGATCTCCAGTCCCCACCTGGAGGCTGGCAACCCTGCTTGCCATGAGGAGGGTGGGCGTCTGAGGGGCTGGAACACTGTCGATGGAGAGGCCGGACTCTTTTGCGTTGTTGCTCCGAGCAAAGCCGCCCCCATCTCTGGGCTTCTTTGAGCCCCGTCAGAGAAAAGAAGACTGACACCCTTTCCACTGCCGGCCTGCCCTGTTAGTGTGAGCTCGCTCGGTTTTTTAGCCTCCGGCTCACACGTTTTTGTCTTAGGTCAAGGAAGGAGGGGGCTCCAGAGCCAACTAATTCATGCAGCAGCCAAATCGCTCGCTCACAACTTTAGTGCTAGTCGCTCACAAAGCAGAATTCTTGCTCACGAGACTCCACAGCGTAGAGGGAGCATGGCTCCAGAGCAAACTAATTTATGGAGTAGGCAAATCGCTGGCTCACAGCTTTGATGCCAGGAGCTCACAAAGCAGAATTCTTGCTCACAAGACTCCATAGCTTAGAGGGAGCATTGGTCTGGAGATGAGCAGTAATTACGGGGGATCCCCAGGTCCCACCTGGAGGCTGGCATCCCCTAGCTACGGGAGTGGTGTTGCGGTTAAGCGCGCGGACTCTGATCGGGGAGAACCGGGTTTGATTCCCCACTCCTCCACTTGCACCTGCTGGATAACCTTGAGCAAGCCATAGTTCTGGCACAGCTGTTCTCTCAAGGGCAGTCCTTGAAAGAGCTCTCTCGGTTCCGCCTACCTCACAGGCAGTGTTCCCTCTAAGCTGAGTTAGTGTGAGCGAGCTCACAGTTTTTTAGCCTCCACCTCACAGATTTTTGTCTGAGCTCAGGAAGGACGGCTCCGGAGCAGACTAATTTATGCAGCAGCCAAATCACTCGCTCACAACTTTATTGCCAGGAGCTCTCAAAGTAGGATTTTTGCTCACAAGATTCCACAGGTTAGAGGGAACATTGCTCACAGGGTGTCTGTTGTGGGGAGGGGAAGGGAAAGGAGTTTGTCAGCCGATCTGAGACTCCTTTGGGTAGTGAAGGGCCATGGGGTGTAAATCCAATCTCTTCTTCTTCTTTTACCTCCCAGGGTGTCTGTTGTGGGGAGGGGGAAGGGAAGGGAGATTGTGAGCCGCTCTGAGGCTCCTTTGGGTAGTGAAGGGCAGGGTATAAATCCAATCTCTTCCTCCTCTTCTTCCTCACAGGGTGTCTGTTGTGGGGAGGGGAAGGGAAAGGAGTCTGTAAGCCGCTCTGAGACTCCTTCGGGTAGTGAAGGATGGGGTCTAAATCCAATCTCCTCCTCCTCCTCCTCCTCCTCCTCCTCCCCCCCCCCCCCCCACACACACACTATTTTCCTAACCATGGGGATCCAAAAATGACAAATCATTTCATATCGGACTGGAGAAATGCATTACACTCGAAGCCTCCCCCAAACCGCCCCTACAAATAACAGAGCCTGGGATTCAAGGGGCTTCCTCCTCGGTGCCTGATTCCAGGCAAGGGACAGAGAAATCTGAGCCCCTTTCCCTCAGCTGAGAACGTCTGCCCCACTTTGGAGAGAAGGAGAGCGCTGCTGGAGCCCCGTCTTGTACTTACAGCTGGCTGTAGGAGGCAGCGGGGAAGCAGGCCAGGAGGGCGGCCACCAGGTAGAGAGCGGCAGGTCCCCCCATGGCGGTCCGGAGGGTCAGGGAGAGCAGGCGGCAGAGCTGGGTATTTATCCCCGGAGCCCCCTTCAGAGCCCAGCCCTTGGGCAACCGCTCACTCTGTTTAATCAGGGCACGGGGAGGAGTTTGAGCAACCTGGGAATTTCTGAGCAAACTGGCCCAGCTGTCGAAATTGTTTCTGTTTGTCTTTTTGCTCAGCTGGCCAAAAAGAGAAAAGAAAAAAAAGGTAAACCAGAATTAGGAAGCGAGCCCACTCGACTTCTGTGACTCCGTCACCAGTCAAGAAGGGTAGCCAGCCAATGTTCCCTCTAAGCTGAGTTAGTGTGAGCTAGCTCACAGTTCTTTAGCCTGCAGCTCACACGTTTTTGCCTTAACTCAGGAAGAATGGCTCCAGAGCAAACTAATTTATGTAGTGGCCAAATCACTTGCTCACAACTTTAATGCCAGTAGCTCACAAAGTAGGATTTTTGCTCACAAGACTCCACAGCTTAGAGGGAACATTGGTAGCCACCTTAGTCTGTCTGTAGCAACAGAAAAGAGTAAGAGCCCAATAGCTAAGCTTGCCAGTTGGGTGGCGTGGTCAAGTGCGCGGACTCTAATCTGGGAGAACCGGGTTTGATTCCCCCACTCCTCCACTTGCAGCTGCTGGAGTGACCTTGGGTCAGTCACAAGTTCTCTCAGAGCAGTTCTCTCAAGGGCAGTTTCTGTCAGAGCTCTCTCAGCCCCACCTGCCTCACCGGGTGTCTGTTGTAGGGAGGGGAAGGGAAGGGAGTTTGTCAGCTGCTCTGAGAATCTGAGTGAAGGGCGATGAGGGGTGACATGAGTGAGGTTTATAAGATTATGCATGGGATCGAGCAGGTAGGGCAAGAAGTACTTT
>NW_015161489.1:123951-126960 GCF_001447785.1 Gekko japonicus
GTATGCTTGGTGCCTGGGGGGAGCAACAGTGGGAGGGCTTCTAGTGTCCTGGCCCCACGGCTGGACCTCATATCGAAAATCTGTAGGAGCTGCAGTGGCTCAAGTGCTTAAGACGCTGAACTGCAGGCTGTAGAAGGTTGGTAGTTCAGCAGTTCGAGACCCGGGTGCCACAAGACGGAGTGAGCTCCCGTCTCTAGTTCCAGCTCCTGCCAACCTAGCAGTTCGAAAGCAAGAAATTGCAAGTAGATAAATAGGTACCACTTCGGTGGGAAGGTAACAGCGTTCCGTGCACCTTGGTGTTTAGTCATGCCGGCCACATGACCACGGAAACGTCTTCGGACAGCGCTGGCTCTTCGGCTTTGAAGCGGAGATGAGCACCGCAACCCTAGAGTCGGATTCGACTGGCTTTCGAGCAAGGGAACCTTTACCTTTACCTTTTAATTTGACCCGCCACTGCGCGATCAGACACAGCGGTGGGTGAATTGGGGTCTTTCCTTCGCCACGTGTTCCTGGCGTGCTGCAACAAGGGATCACTGACACAATGGGAACGCGCCCACCCATTTGATACTGCACTTCCCCCAGTTCCTGCCCAGAGTCCCTATCTATACCTTGTGGCTAAGAGCCACCGATGGACCTCTGCTCCATATGCTTATCCAATTCCCTTTTGAAACCGTCCATGCTTGTAGCCACCACCACCACCTCCTGTGGCAGTGAATTCCATGCGTGAATCACTCTTTGGGTGAAAAGGTGCTTCCTTTTATCCGTTCTAACCCCACCACTCAGCAATTTCATGGAGTGCCCACAGAGTTCTTGTATTGTAAGAAAGGGAGAAAAGTACCTCTTTCTCTATCTGCTCTTTCCCATGCATAATCTTATAACCCTCAATCATGTCACCCCTCAGTCGTCGTTTCTCCAAGCTAAAGAGCCCTGTGCTACTTAACCTTTCCTCATAGGGAAAGTGTTCCAACCCTTTTATCATTCAAGTTGACCTTTTCTGCACTTTTCCCAATGCTGTAATATCCTTTTTAAGGTGTGGTGACCAGAACTGTACATGGTACTCCTAATGAGGACGCACCATTGATTTATACAGGGGCATTATGATACTGGCTGATTTGTTTTCAGTTCCCTTCCTAATAATCCCCAGCATAGCATTGGCCTTTTATTTTATTGCAGTCGTACACTGTCTCGACATTTTCAGTGAGTTATCTACCACGACCAGGGGTCATTTAGTAGAAAAAGAGGTGCAGGCGTTTATTAGCATAATTTCTTAGCATACCTTATTTGCATATGCCACGCCCCCTGACATCACCGGAAGTGTTTCAGAAGGCAACACCCACCGCTCAGGCTCCACTGGACTGTGTTGGATGGCTAGCTATTGGGGGAGGGGAACCTGCAGATCTGCCCTCACAGAGGAGGGAGAGCTTGTAACTGAATAAAACTTGGTCTTAAAGGTGCCACTGGAGTGTTTTGGATTGCTAGCTATTGGGGGGTGGGGGGAATGTGCAGATCTGTCCTCGCAGAGGAGGGAGAGCTTGTACCTGAATAAAACTTGGTCTTAGAGGTGCCACTGGACTGTTTTGGGCCGGGGGGGGCAGGGGGAGCTCTGCAGCTTACCTGGCTGCTTCTTGCTCTGACTGAGGGCTGCTGGGAGCAGGGGGTGGGCCTTGTTGCATGTGCCCGCCCCCTGGGCTCTTTACTGCTGGAGCTCCGCTTCTGTGCACTCCGGCAGGAAATGACCCCTGACCACGACTTCAAGATCTCTCCCTTGGTCAGTCTCTGCCAGTTCAGACCCCATCAACGTGTGAAACAAAACTTAATATGTTTAGATCAATATTAAGTCAAACGATGTTATCTTTAGATTGTAATGATGAAAAACTGATATTGTTGATGATATGAAGTAATTTGGAGCAGGGGTGGAAGCATTGTGGGAAGCCATTGGAGGGAGGGGAGGAACTGGGAATGGGGTAGACAATTGATAGAATGAAATGTTTTATATGTTGTATTCCTGAGAAAATAAAATTTGTTTACTAAAAAAAAAAAACGTGTATTTATAGTTAGGATTTTTGGCCCCAGTGTGCCTTTTAGTGGGACTGAAATGTGC
Source organism: Gekko japonicus (assembly GCF_001447785.1). NCBI lineage: Eukaryota > Metazoa > Chordata > Lepidosauria > Squamata > Gekkonidae > Gekko > Gekko japonicus. Next base: position 126,053 of record NW_015161489.1, read on the forward strand.
ATCTGGAAATGGACCGAGACTCTCAGCCAGTGTTTTAGTGTTTCTTCACTTCAAGATGCCTCCTCTTGACAGGGGAACCGCACCGTGATCAGCAGAGGAGTTGGTTCCCAGTTTAGTATTCTCTCTTCCTGGTTCCATGTCCCCCAACCTAACCGCAAATATTATTTCACTTTAAACAGCTCTGTTCCCCAAAGTGAACTTTTGGTCACACACGCATACCTAGCTGCTCTGGTGGTCATCATTAGGAATAAACAAGAAGCGGGGACCTGCAATACTTGCGGGGGGGGGGCGGCGGGAGGAGGAGCTCCATGCGAAGGAGGAGGAGGAAGCAGCTGCAGGTGAGCCTTCTCCCCTCCCCCCCCCCCCACAGCACTGATGGCAAGGCCTGCACAGCTCCCAGCCAGCTTGGTGCAGTGGTTAAGTGCGCGGACTCTAATCTGGGAGAACCGGGTTTGATCCCCCACTCCTCCACTTGCACCTGGCTGGATGGCCTTGGGCAAGCCGTCGTTCTGTCAGAACTGTTCTCTCAAGGGCAGTTTGTGTCAGAGCTCTCTCAGCCCCACCCACCTCACAGGGTGTCTTGTTGTGGGGAGGGGGAGGGGAAGGAGTTTATAAGCCGCTCCGAGACGCCTTTGGGTAGTGAAGGGCAGCAGGGTATAAATCCAATCTCTTCTTCTTTTACCTAATAGGGTGTCTGTTGTGGGGAGGGGGAGGGAAAAGAGTTTGTAGGCCGCTCTGAGGCTCCTTTGGGTAGTGAAGGGCCATGGGGTGTAAATCCAATCTTCTTCTTCTTTTACCTCACAGGAGGGTGTCTGTTGTGGGGAGGGGAAGGGAAAGGAGTTTGTGAGCCGCTCTGAGACACCTTTGGGTAGTGAAGGGCAGCAGGGTACAAATCCAATCTTCTTCTT
>NW_015161489.1:126972-147812 GCF_001447785.1 Gekko japonicus
GCTCTGAGACTCCTTCGGGTAGTGAAGGGCGGGGTACAAATCCAATCTCTTCTTCTTCTTCTTTTACCTCACAGGAGGGTGTCTGTTGTGGGGAGGGGAAGGGAAAGGAGTTTGTGAGCCGCTCTGAGACACCGTTGGGTAGTGAAGGGCAGCAGGGTATAAATCCAATCTTCTTCTTCTTCCCCTTCCCGGCAACGGCAGGGAGGCACAGTTCCTAGTGTATTCTCTGTGCGTGTGCAGGGAACACTCTTTTACTTTTTGGGTGACTTAAGTACCCCCCCCCAATTGTCCTTTCTACATTTAGGATTTTTTTTGCACACCTGGGGAGTGCCCCAAGTGTGCAGGAAAATCTCTTTGTCCCCTAGGTGCCCTCAATGTGCCTCTGCATAGCGACCCTGGACTTCTAAGGTGGCGTCCCATCCAAACACTGACCAGTCTTTGGTGAGGTATCTTGTCAAAAGCCTTTTGGAAGTCCACATATGTATACAATATCCACTGGATGGCCTTGTTCACATGCTTGTTAACGTTCTCTAAGAAGTTCAGATGGTTGGTGAGGCAGGACTTCCCTTTGCAGAAGCCTTGTTGATCTTCCTCGAGCAGGCATTGTTCCTTGATAGGTTCAGGGCTCTAGTCGGGGGGGAGCTCTCAGATACGGAGCTCCGGAAGAGAACCTCTAGGGGGCGGGGCGGTCACGTGGTGAAGCCCCGCCCCCTTCTTTACCCCACCCTCTGCTTCGATCCTCATTCCGTTTGGGAATGAGGATGAAGCAGGAGGGTAAGTAGCCGGGCCTTCTGACACACTTCCGGTGATGTCAGGGGGTGTGGCCTTCTGTCACTTCCGGTGATGTCAGGGGGCGTGGCATATGCAAATAAGTTAGGCTAATGAGTTATGCTAATGAGCTCCGGCAGCTCTTTTTCTACAACAAGACCCCTGGATAGGTTTAATGATCCTGTAATTATTCTTAATAACTATTAGTCTTAACAGTAATCAGGCAAGAATGAATAGATTTCCCCAGGGCTTTTTTTTGTAGAAAAAGCCCAGCAGAAACTCATTAGCACAATAGGCCACACCCCATGCCTTCCCTTGGCTTGCCCGGGCAAGCCGGCCCTTGGACAGGCAAAGGAAGGCATGGGGAGGCATTTAAATGCCTCCCCAATCCTTCCAGGGGCCCCCCTTAAAGGGAAGGAAAGGCAGTTTAAATTGCCTTCCCTTGGCTTGCCTGGGCGCACCACGGCTGTGGGGAGCCTGGGCAAGCCGGCCTTTGGACAGGCCAAGGAAGGCATGGGGAGGCATTTAAATGCCTCCCCGATCCTTCCAGGAGCCCCCCTGGCCCGCCCGCCTCGGAGTCACTGGGGGGGGTCACTCTCCAGGCCTTCCCTCTGTAGCCACGCATGCGCAGAGGTTTTGGCTGTAGTGGGCATGGCCAACTCTGAAGCCAGCCGGAACTCCGTTCCTGTGCGTTCCTGCCCAAGAATAGCCCTCGATTTCCCAAAACAAACTGGAAACTGGGGTGGATGGGTGTTCCTCTACTATTTCTACTTCTGTGATGAACATGGGAAGACGCACCCAACTCCTATGGTAGGCATGACGGTGTTAAGTCGGTTACTTAACAAGGAGTCAGAGAGTGATTTCAGCAAAAGATCAGCTTTATTCAGCAACTCGTAACTCAACTCCAAACAGATCAACACGAATAGCCAGAACAGCTTTAGCATTGAAGCTGTTCCACTTTTAAACTCTCCCGCCTAATGTAGCCACGCCTTCTATACAAATACCAACCTATGAGGTTGCAGGGATAAAGTCCAATCACAGTAGTTCCCGCTCTTGGAACTGGCTGTTCGTGATTGGTCGGCTCTTCCTGGGCTCCCAATTACATTTGAGGGATTGGGATCCTAGCTCAGGAATGAAGCTTCACATGGTGATTCAATGACTGTGTTTCTCATACGTACATGGGTCAGACTGAATACACCACAGACGGCTTGGTGGAAGAGCACCTGTTTCACATGCAGAAGACCCTGGGTTCAATTCCTGGCACTTCCAGTTGAAATGATCGGGTTGCCAGTGATGGGAAAGACAACTGCTGCTGCCAGCCAGCGTAGACTGGGAAAGTTACCACCTTGCTGGATCAGGGAAATGCTGTAGACATAGTTTATCTTGATTTCGGTGAGGCTTTTGATAAGGTTCCACATAATATTCTTGATGACAAACTGGAAAAATGCCGGATGTTCCCGTGTGATCGCGCCCGTAAAATCTGCCCGGCATTCGTGCCTATCGCATGGCTACTTCTGCGTGTGATCGGGACCTCTCTTCTTCAGAAGTATAGTTTATTGGTACAGTATTGGCAGAGCACCTACATTCCAGGATCTGTGTTAAGACTAACGGAAAAGGCGTGGGGATGGGAGATATACTGGGTTCAAAGGGGTACCCTGATGTCCCGTAGCCAATGAAGGCATTGGGAGGAGCCCGCCAGAAATAACGGTCCCAGCAAAGGGCTAGTTCTCAGGGAATGTGTTACAGCTAGGGACTCAAGGTGTTACGATATGAACCTATGTTTGTATTTCTGTATAGTGGTGATGCTGTTTGTGTGTGTCTCTAGCATGAATACCTATGCATTGTGTATTCAGGGATTGCTGTTTGGTTGTGTTGTTTTGTTCTGCATCTCATGCTTGCCTAGAAATAGGCTGGCCTTGGGCTGTTGCTGCACATACGGACCATGTGCTTCCCTGGAATGTATCCCGTGATGCTCTGGGATAGAGAAGACACCGTGCCATTGCACCCACTCTGAGAGCTATGGAAAATCCCCAGCAAACCCCAGCATTTCTGGAATGGGAAAGAGCATGTAACCCTACTCTCCTAATCTGGCTTGGGATCTAAAGACAATAGCATTTATGGCTTTGGAGTAAGCACCAGATCTGCAAATCAAGAGGTGTCCATGGAAACGGAAGATTCACACCTCACCACAAGGCACCTTTGATGTAGGAGTAGGATCTGCATATTGCCCACCACCCCTCAAAGAAGGTCACCCCCTCGTAACCCCCTCGTCATCCCCTCGTCACCCCCTCTTCAGCCAGTAGTGGTAGTTTAGAGGACGGGTTTGATAGTTTATGGCTAGAAAAGACAGCCCCAAAAAGGAGCTTATTTAAGGAGAAACTCTTCTTTGTTTCTCTGGTTAACCCACCTTCCCCATAGCGTGCACTAAGGTGCTACAAGTGACTCTCTAACCCATTGTGTCATCCCCTTATTTGATGCTTTGTTATTTGATGCTTTTGTTATTTTCTATGCTGTAATTGTTCTGATGTACTATTGTAACTAAGGAGCTTGTGTGAAACTGTATGATTCCGATTTTGTATGTTTGATGAAACCATTTAGTAAAGGCAACATTGATTTAACCAATAGTGTGTTGTCTGGCTCCCGCACAAATAGCGAGCGTTCCCCCTTCGACCATCTGACCTCTGTATAAATTGGTTAAGAACTTACGCACAACCACAAACCCCCTTTTCCCTTGGTAGATAACTCGGGATTGGGTCTCCAGGAATTGCCTGGAGGAGTTGGCATAACAAAGGTCAGGCACAGAAAATACATAGATAACAGAGTATTGTCAGGCAGTAAGAAACTAAAGTTAAAATACCAGGCAGTGGACAGTCCCCTCCTCCATGCTACATGTCAGCTCCCTGACACTGCTTCCATGCAAAATCTCACTAATCCTCGACAGCCTTTATGCTCGCTAGATTGAATATTTTCCCTTCAGCTGTTCTTTCAGGTAGATATCGTAATATACCTTTTAAGAACAGGCTATGTAAATACTGTTTACTGGAACCTGATTCAGTTTCCCATATTTTACTTCACTGTCCCAGGCATTGTAAGGTTCGTCAACAACTCCTTGATCCTGTTATTTCCAACCTCTCCCCCCCCCCCCCCCCGAGAATTACTCAATATTTACTTGCTGATAAATCCATCAAATTGATGGAACTTGTGGCTGAGTATTTGGTTATTGTGTTGAATAAGGGTAACCATGTTTCTAAGGCTAAGGCAGAGAATACTTGATTGATTTTGCTCATTGGGTTGTTATTCTTTAACACTTTTATAGTTTTACCTGGACTGTATTACCCCTATCTTGTTTTTTTTTTTTAATGTAAGACTATTCTGCATTTTATTACATTTTATGCCATTAAAGGTTTCTGTTAAGTCGCTCGCTTAACAAAGAAGTCGGAGAGTGATTCAGCAAGAACACAACTTTATTCTTCCACTCGAACACAACTCTCAACACGGATCAACATCTGATAGCCAGAACAGCCTTTACATTGCAGCTGTCCTGCTTTTAAATGTTCCCGGCTAATGTAGCCACACCCACTGTACAAATATCAACCAATAAGGTTGTTCACATACGGACCAATCGTGGATGTTCCCGCTCAGGGAGCTTGCTAGAAGGTGATTGGTTAGGTGCTTCCTGGGCTAATAACACGATTGGACAGATTTGGATCCTAGCCCAGGACGAAGCTTTACATTACACTTCAATTAGATGTTTCACAACATAACATGCATTCAAGGCAGCTTTGAATACACTACAGTTTCTGAAACTGAACTGAACTGGTTGACAAACCACACACAAAGAGTGCTTGTGAATGGTTCCTCATCTTCTTGGAGTGCCTCAAGGATCTGTCCTGGGACCTGTTTTGCTCAACATCTTTATCAATTATTTGGATGAAGGGATAGAGGGAATGCTTATTAAATTTGCAGATGATACTAAATTGGGAGGGGCAGCAAATACGGTAGAAGACAGAGTCAGGATACAGGATGATCTTGACAGGCTGGAAAACTGGGCTAAAATAAATGAAATGAATTTCAATGGGGATAAATGTAACGCTCTGCATTTAGGTCGGAAAAATCAAATGCATAATTATAGGATGGGGGAGACTTGTCTTGGCAGTCGTATGTGCGAAAAGGATCTAGGGGTCTTAGTAGACCATGCACTGAACATGAGTCAGCAGTGTGATGTGGTTGCTAAAAAGGCAAATGTGATTTTGGACTGTATCAGCAGAAGTACAGTGTCCAGATCACGTGAAGTGATGGTACGACTTTACTCTGCTCCGGTTAGATCTCACCTGGAGTATTGTGTTCAGTTCTGGGCACCACAATTTAAGAAGGATATAGACAAGCTGTAACTTGTCCAGAGGAGAGCAACAAAGATGGTGAGGGGTCTGGAGACCGTCCTATGAGGAAAGGTTGAAGGAAGAAAAAACCTACATCCACTTGATTCTTTTACATTTTCTGGAAAGCCTCAGCAGACAGACCTTCAAGCTGCAAGCAAGACCATGATCTGTAGTTGGTGTTAGACATGTGAGACCAATTTAAACGGCTCATCCTGCCTCCTCGATCACAAGTCTCCTCTTTCCTCAACCAGGTCTGGTTTCCCTCCAGGACACGATGAAATGACCTCTGTAGACGGGAGGAAAGCAGGAATAATTGATTTAACTAAGAAAGGGATTCCCCTGACTAAAGCGGAAGTGGAGGTAAAAAAATCCCTTGGTTTAGTATCTTCAGGTTTCACACCTCCTCCAAGAGCTAAAACAATTGCAGGTTTTTGAGAAACCTTTAAATGCCTTTGAACAGCTATTAGTCAAGCCCCCCCCGCCCCCGCCCCCGCTGACAATAAGGGCCTCATATCGAAAATCTGTAGGAGCTGCAGTGGCTCAAGTGGTTAAGACGCTGAACTGCAGGCTGTGGAAGGTCAGTAGTTCAGCAGTTCGAGACCTGGGTGCCGCATGACGGAGTAAGCTCCCGTCTCTAGTTCCAGCTCCTGCCAACCTAGCAGTTCAAAAGCAAGAAATTGCAAGTAGATAAATAGGTACCACTTCGGTGGGAAGGTAACAGCGTTACGTGTGCCTTGGTGTTTAGTCATGCCGGCCACATGACCACGGAAACGTCTTCGGACAGCGCTGGCTCTTTGGCTTGGAAATGGAGATGAGCACCGCAACCCTAGAGTCGGACTCGACTGGCTTTCGAGCAAGGGAAACCTTTACCTTTACCTTTACCTATCGAAAATCTACAAGATATTGATATCTAACACAAAGCGAAGCAATCACAAAAAAAGATTGGGACAGCATCTGGAAATCCCCTAATCACTCCTCCAAAATATTCTGTATTAGATTTAATACGTTCAAAGTTGTACACCGCTGGTACATGACCCCGGCCAGAATTAACAGGATACATCCAGAAAGTAACAAATTTTGCTGAAAACCAACATGGATCTGTAGGAGATTTCTGGCACTGTTGGTGGCCATGCCCCAAGATAAATCTCTTCTGGATGCAAATCATTGCTCAAATCAAAATCTTCCGGAAGTCATCTTGCTAGGTGTCTGCTCTGATCCTACTGGAAATACAAAAAATACAGAGTTCATCGCTACCCTACTTGCTATTGCCAGAATCACGATCGGTCAAAAATGGAAAGATAAAGCTGCTCCCTCCTTAAATAACTGGAGGAAAAAAATATGGGAACATTTTATCTTAGGAAAAACCGCGTTGCAAAACGCAGCACTTGCATCGACTCGAGCTCAACAAAGGTTTAAGTTTATTTGGTTCCCAGTGGTCAGCTACTTAACTGAAGAAGGTTTGTTCCTAATAACCACTCCTACCAGTTTAGTGTAGTGGTTAAGTGCGCGGACTCTAATCTGGGAGAACCGGTTTCGATTCCCCACTCCTCCACTTGCACCTGCTGGATGACCTTGGGCAAGCCGTAGCTCTGTCAGAGCTGTTCTTGAAAAAGAGCAGTTCCTGTCAAGAGCTCTCTCAGCCCCACCTACCTCACAGGGTTTCTATTGTGGGGAGGGGAAGGGAAAGGAGTTTGTGAACCCTCTGAGACACCTTCAGGTAGTGAAGGGCGGGGTATAAATTCAGACCGATTTCCCACAAGCGCTGCTCTGCGCTCGCTCTTTCCTTTTGCCCTGATGGTACGTGTCAATTTCACACAAGCTGCTGTGCGGCTGCATTTTGCCCCGCAGCTTTGCGTGATTTTCCCCGCATCTACTCAATCCTGTTTTTTGAGGATTGAGTAGACATGGGGGAAATCGTGCGAAGCTGCGGGGCAAGATGCGGCCGCGCAACAGCTTGTGTGAAATTGACACGTACCATTGGGGCAAAAGGGAAGAGCGAGTGCGGAGCAGCGCTTGTGGGAAATCGGCCCCAATCTCTTCTCTTCTACCAAAATCTCTTGTTTTTCTGAATCTGAGTTATCTCTTGTATGTGTTCCTTGTTAGATATGAGATATTCGAGCATTATGCCAACTTCTACCACCCTTATTTCTGTAAGTTGTTACTGAGTTTTGTTTGTTATTTGGAAAATCTAATAAATAAAGTTGTAAAAAAAAAAGGGAGTGTTGAAGGAGCTGGATATGTTTAGCCTGGAGAGGAGATGACTGAGATGTGATATCTTCAAGTACTTGAAGGGCTGTCATATAGAGGATGGTACAGATTTGTTTTCTCTTGCCCCAGAGGTCGGACCAGAACCAACGGGTTGAAATTAAATCAGAAGAGTTTTCAGCTAAACATGAGGAAGAACTTCCTGACGGTTTGAGTAGTTCCTCAGTGGAACAGGCTTCCTCGGGAGGTAGTAGGCTCTCGGTCTTTGGAGGTTCTCAAACAGAGGCTAGATGGCCATCTTGACAGCAATGTGGATCCTGTGAACTCGGGCAGATCACAAGAGGGTGGGCAGGAAGGGTTGCCTCAGGGCTTAGTTCTCGTGGCCCTTTCTTACATGCCCGGGGAAATGCTGATTGCCACTTTGGGGTCAGGAACAATTTTTCTCCTGGCCAGTTTGGCCAGGGATCCTGGAGGTTTTTTGTCATCTTCTTGGCATGGAACAGCAGTCACTGGGGGTATGGGGTGTGGGGTGTGGGTATTTGTGAATTTCCTGCATTCAGCAGGTGGTTGGACTAGATGACCCTGGAGGTCCCTTCCAACTCTATGATTCTATGATTCTGATATTCATAAAACGAGTAGAATTTCATGTGTTCAAACGTGTCCTAAACCTTTTCTTTTCATTTATTGGGTAAATTAATTTTAATCTGTATTTTTATTGTTTCGTTTTATATTGGTAACTGTCTCAACCAGATTCCGGTTGAGCATGCACTATAAACCTTTTAAATAAGTTAAATAAATCACTAAGTCTCACAGCCGTGTCTTGTTGATGGAAGAGTCAGTAGGTGTGGTTGCCAGCACTTCCTCGCAGGGAACACCATGTCCCCTATGGGCTATTTTATTTTATTTGGAGCCACAACATAGTAGAAACTTCTCCGATGTACCACCAGCTGAATCATTTGTCTCCGGCCCGTGGTGCAACTCACTGTGAACTGTGCTTGTAAAACAAATAATGTAAAAGAAAACAAGTTTGCAAAGCTTGGAGAAGAAATGAACATGGACAGGAAAGGGAGGAGTTAGGGGTCAGGACTCTGCCCTAGAGCACCAGCTTTTCATGCAGAAGGTCCCAGGTTCAATCCTGCAAAGCATCTCTGGTCAAAAGGACCAGGTAAAGTAAAGGTAAAGGTTCCCTTGCTCGAAAGCCAGTCGAGCCCGACTCTAGGGTTGCGGTGCTCATCTCCCTTTCAAAGCCGAAGAGCCAGCGCTGTCCGAAGACCTTTCCGTGGTCATGTGGCCGGCATGACTAAACACCAAGTAAACACTGATGGGAAAGACTTCGACCTCAGATCCTAGACAGCTGGGCTGTACGGGCTGATGAAGGGACTCTATTGTCTCTGTATGGACAAGGCAGTCGAGGAGATGGACAATTACCTCTGGACTGAGACATTCCTGGATATTTGGGGGTGGATCTCGGGGAGGGCGGGGTTTGAAGTGGGGAGGTATCCGAGCAGGGTAGAGTGTCATAGAGTCCACCCTCCAAAGCAGCCATTTTCTATATACAAAACTTATTCTGTTTTTAAGTCCAGGAGCTCTCCAGGCCCCGCCTGGAGGTTGGCCACCCTAATTAAGAACCCCCAGGAGACGTTAGTCCCATAGGAGGAATCCCAGCCCTCAGTATAACTCCAAAGTTATGGGACTAACTTCCCCCTGGGGGTTCTTTAGACACAGGAAAAAGACTGGGGGGGGGGTGTTGGCCAACAACCTGGAAGGGGGGGGGAACTGCATTGCCCCTTTTAGAGAGGCTTAATGGGCTGTCCTTTACTAGGAGACGCTATTCATGTTGTTGATCTTTTCCCCAGCGATCTTAATTCCCGCTTGTGATTCATCCAGGCCAGCATTTCGCATGATGTACTCTGCATATATATTAGATAAGCAAGGTGACAATGTACATCCTTGTCGTACTCCTTTTCCTATGCTGAACCAATCAGTTGTTCCATACCCGGTTCTAACTGTCGCTTCTTGACCCTTATACAGGTTTCTCAAGAGACATGTCGGGTGGTCTGGTACTCCCGTCTCTTTAAGGACCTGCCATAGTTTGTGCGACTGAACAACAAGAAAGGGGTCATTTTGTAGAAAAAGAGGTGCTGGAGCTCATTAGCATAACTTAGTTCTGACTTATTTGCATATGCCACACCCCCTGACATCACCAGACATTTGTCAGAGGGCAACACCCACCGCTCAGGCTCCACTGGACTGTTTTGGATTGCTGGCTATGGGGGGGGGGGAACGTGCAGAGCTGTCCTCACAGAGGAGGGGGGGGCTGACCTGAATAAAACTTAGTCTTAAAGGTGCCACTGGACTGTTTTGGACTGGGGGGGTGCAGGGGGAGTTCTGCAACTTACCTGGCTGCTTCTTGCTCTGACTGATGGCTGCTGGGAGCAGGGGGTGGGGCTTGTTGCATGTGCCCGCCCCCTGGGCTCTTTACTGCCGGAGCTCCGCTCCTGTGCGCTCCTGCAGGAAATGACCCCTGCCTCCATGCCATGAAAAGCTTCAACAGCCCATTTCCACACGTTGCACCTCTGCCGAAGGGGCAGGACATCCCCCCACTCTGATCCAGGTTACTGGCCCAGTACAGCTGCCAACGTCCAGGTGGAGTCTGGAGAATGCCCAGAATTACAACTAATCTCCAGACAACTGAGATCAGTTCCCCCTGGAGAAGAAGGCTGCTTTGCAGGGTGGACCCCATGGCATTGTACCCTGCTGCGGTCCGTCCCCTCCCCAAACCCCACCTTCCCCCAGGTTTTGCCCCCAAACCTCCAGGTACTTCACAAGCGGGAGTTGGCAACCCTACCTAGCTGGGCCCAACCAACGGAGGGGCATAAGTACACCTTACCAGGGCTATGGGGAAGGGAGCCGCTGATGGCAAGCCTGTTATCCTAAAAATTCAGAAATGAAATGCCAATGATTTGTCATGAGTCAGGAGATTATAGATGGAATGCAATTGGCTGGGGGCGGGGATTAAACGCCGAACTGGGTCTATGGGTATGATGCTTGCGTTCTGCTATAGGGAGACAGGTATATGCAAGGGCCCCAGACTCCACAGACCACTGGAAATGACAGTTTGTCAGCTGTAAGCAGATGTTAAGTCCTACACAGAGGTAGGACCGACAGCCAGCCAGGTGCCCAGATGTCTGGAGCCGACTGCTCACAAGCTATCCAGAGGCCAGCATCTTCTGGCACATTCCAGCAGCTTCTCTGCGTGTGGCGAAGAATGCCTGTGGAGGCCCGTGGGGTGGGTTATGTCTTTTGCCTGGCACCGGGACCTGCCATTCAAAGAGGAATGTATAAATTAGATCAGCCCCCCCCCCCCATACAAACAAAGAGTTAATCAGGAAGAGCCGGTTATCAGCTGGTTTCCAGTAAGAGAGTTTGTTTTCTCAGCAAGATTGTTTGGATGGAAATGGAGCTTGGACATTCCCCAGAGATTTTCGGTGCCGTTGCAACATCTCTGTTGGAATACTTGGGCCAAGTATTCCGAAAGGCTTATTCAAAAGCAAGAGTCCTCATTCTGTGTGAGTGAGAAATGCTCTGGGGCTATTGGGTGATGGGCAGGAGAGACCAAAGGCTCTAGATGTTCATAGGGTTGCCAACCTCCAGGTGGGACCTGGAGATCTCCTGGAATGACTGAAAAATACTCCACACAGCCAAGATGCTTTAAAGTTTGCCTCCACGCTAGAAAGGAGATGGATTGGATGTAATGACTGAATTCTCACAATTTAGGGTACATCAGTCTCTAGTTCTGACATATTTATTACCTATGTTGTCCCCCCCCAGCTGAACCCAAACAGCTGATAACCAGAAACCAAGCTTGCAATTCTTTTTATCTGTTAAAAAAACTTCACTATTTTGCATGCTGATTTAACAAGCCGCCCTGTATATTCACAAGTATGATCTGTAATTCCATTTCAGTGTCTGACAAAGAATGCATGCACATGAATAAACTTTGAATAAACTTTGTTGGTCTTAAAGGTGCCACTGGACTCTAACTTTGTTCTTCAGCTGACCACCAGAAAACTGAGGTCTGTCCCGCCGGGAGAAAATGGCTCCTTTGGAGGCTGGAATCTCCGGCATTATATCTGGTAGAGGCCTCTCCTGGCAGCTCTACTCTAGAAGCATTTCAGATTAGTTTCGAATCCTTGTAACAGGACTGTCACCTTTCACATTAAAAAGTGTGTGCTTTGAATAACGGTAAAATAATCCTTTCGTTAGATTCTATCAGTATTCACTGACAAGGAGGCTTTTGAGTTAGACTGAGCAGAAGTCCAGAAAAAACATCTATAAAACTTGGAGAAGGAAATTTGGGGGCTGAAAAGTACTGAGACTTCAATGTTCCCTCTAAGTTGTGGAGTCTTGTGAGCAAAAATTCTACTGTGTGAGCTACGGGCATTAAAGTTGTGAGCGAGTGATTTGGCTGCTGCATCAGTGTGCTCTGGAGCCCTCCTTCCTGAGCTAAGGCAAAAAAGTGTGAGCTGAAGGCTAAAAAACTGTGAGTTAGCTCACACTAACTCAGCTTAGAGGGAACACTGCTTACTAGTGATTTCAGCTCTCATATTTTTATTCACCTCGGAACAAGACGACTCTAACCGGCTGGCAGGCCGGTTTATAAGTGCAACAATCCCACACCCCAAACACACCCACACACAAGTGATTCGCTATTTACAGTGGCCGAGAGTTCCATAGGCTCTCGGCCGGGAGCCTAGCCCTCCGATAGGTGCAGGCTAGGATCCGCTTCACCCATTGTTGCTGAGCAAAGCTCAGCCACTTCGCATGACCGCGTGGCGACCTAGCCGCACACACGGTCGGAGATGAATACATTACAGGGGCATTAGTGACAACGGTCTGGGGTCAACGTACCTATGAGACCACCTCTCCTGGTATGTCCTCCGTAGAGCTCTGCGCTCAGAATACCAAAATATAGGGAGGCGGGGCTGCAGCGCAGCAGCATGGTTAGCACTGGGCTTTGCGCCCGGATACTGCCGGCTCTTTGTTCCTTTTAGAAGAGCTTCCGGGGGATCCTGAGCTCCTCCTGGAGGGAGGCCCGGTGCAAGGGACTTGATTCAGGGCCCCTCCCCGCTCGCAGCAACAAGTGGGTGGAAGCCCTGGATCGTCCCAGAAGCAAGGAACGAAGCAGCGGAGTCATGGTAGCCATGATTGCACCAGCTGTGAACTACCCGACAAGAGAGTCATTTTGAGCCTCATCCATAACACCAATGAAGATCGTTACTGTGAGTACTTGTAAAAAGCAACTTTGGCCCCTGCCACACGGGACGGCTGAAACGCGGCTACTCAGAGCCGCTCCAAACTTGAGACGCCGCGGCGGGATCCCACGGATCCCCTGAGCCACGGCACATTGCTCCCCGGCACGATCAGATGCCGGGGAGAAAAAGTCCGATGGGAGGGGGAGGCTGCCGAACTGCGCATGCTCGAGCATGCGCAGTACGGCCGGGGGCCGGGATGTGGCGGCGCAAGGACGCGCCGCCGATCCCACAGCCCAGCTCGAGGCGCTCCAATGGATGCAACCACCTGGATAGGTGGTTCTTTTTTACGGCGCGGTATCGGCATTTGGGATGAATCAGGGACGGAGATGGCACGCTCCCCAGATGTTGAGGTGGGATCGCGCCCGTTTGCTCCGCCCCCGTTCTGTCCCGCTCCCAGCCCAAATGGGCTCGTATGAACAGGGCCATTGAAGAACTCTATGACTTTTTGGTTAATCCCCTTTAAATCTTTAAAAGGACAAAGGAAGGAGACGTGGAATCCCCCCCCTCCTCTTCTAAACGGCTAGATCGAGTGACTAAAGAAAAGCTGCGCCAAACACTCTTCGGGGCAAAGAGGACACAAAGATCCTTGTTTGAGCTCTCGAGACCCTGGTATTCTTTGGACTCCAACTATTAAATCCCTTTCCTGCCTCTTTTGCTCCCTTTCCTGCCTCTTTTGGATTTAAATGACTCATTGGATTTATGTATAAACCCGTAAAAGAAAACCAAAAGGACTATAACTCTGTGGAAAGAAAGAAAGAAAAGAAAATAAAGAAAGAAAGAGAGAAAGAGAGAAAGAGAGAAAGAGAGAAAGAAAGAAAGAAAGAAAGAAAGAAAGAAAGACATTTTGAATTGAATTGCCTATTTTGTAACAGTTTCCCATAACTCCAGTCTCATTCTTGAAATTATAAAAGCTCACTGTATTTAGTCTCCATTGTATAACTGTAAAACACCTGATGTATGTTGAAAGATTCTTGGTTGTTAATATGTCTACTGCAGCTACTATCTTGTAAATGTGGTCAGCCTTGTAGGGACTATTGAAAAATAACCACAGAGATTCTGAGTTTGCTGGGCTGTACTGGGGCTACTGTTATTGCATTAAAATGACTGTACAAAACATGTATTAAAAAGTGGCAGATGAGATGTGTACAGATAGCTCAGCTGATGTTAACTTGACACAGCTTTCCTGGGAGGAGCTTAAATGCATAATTGTTGACACAATCAATCTGGCGGTTAAAGAGACTCTTGACTTAATACAAGACAAAAAGGTAACCATACCAACACAAGCTACAAGCAAGACAAAGACCCAGCACATAACTAGGCAAGATATAGATCAGAACTACAAGCAAGTGGATGCACCCTATAAAAGGATCAATACATCAAAAAAGAGAGAGAGAGAGAGGCAAAATGTATACAGAAGAGTACAACAGGGCTATTAAAAGACAGACAATTGCTGAAATCCTTAAAACTGTAAAGGGAAAAATACCACAGAAAGAAGACAAAACAGATGTTATGGAATCTTTAACTACTACCAGACTTGAATACAGATGGCGAGTCCTAAAAGAAAGCCTTTCTACTTATAAAAGCAAGCATCACAGAATCAAGACCTTACTGAAGAGAAGATACATGAGAAAGAAGAAAAGAATCAAGCTGTATAAATACGACTGGGTTAGGGAACTTTTTTGTTGTATGTGAAAACTGATTAAGAGTGGTTAGGGAATACTTAAGTCTAGGTACATGCACCCTAGGGTAACTTTATGTATGGGTAATCGATTAAGGGTGCCCACATTTGAATTTGTTTCTAAGCTTTAATCTCTATTAAATATACTAAAGGGTAGATTAATGAAAAATGTTCAGAGGCCTTTTTATAATAGATGATATTAAAAAAAAAACTGTAAAAGAGTCAAACTGTCTAAATCAGACTGGTTTAGGGGATCTCCCTGTATATGTAACTGATCAAGTTGGGTAAGGGAATTCATTTAAAAATGTTAATTCATATTAAAGGCATGTAATGGAAGGCCTCCGTGACCAGAAGAACAGGAGGGACTAAATATTAGCGTATGTCATGCAAGTCAAATTTTGCATTTTTGTTGTTGTTGTTCAGTTGTACACTTCCTGATCGTACACTCCCCGTGCCTGGGATACACCCTCATCACCGGCAGAACTCTCGGCGCCAGCAAAGGCCTTTCCTTTCTCTCCTTCCTTCTCCTCCCCCTTCATGCTCCTTTAATCAGGTTTAATCAATCTGCACTGACACTTGACTCTACAAATATGCGTATTCCCGTATTTGATTCTCCACAATGCCTGATTCATAGAAACAGCCAGTACTGGGCAGGGCAGATTTTTAAAAGCCACATTTTCTTCTACCCAAAATAATGGCATAGTTATTACAGGTGGAAGAATGGGCAGTGCAGTGTAGACAGCATGGCTACATTACGGTTGCCAACCTCCAGGTGGAGCCTGGAGAATCCCCAGAATTACAACTCTGTCCAGACAACTGAGATCAGTTCCCCTGGAGAAAATGGCCACTTTTGCCCCAATTGAGGTCCCTCCCCAAACTCCACCCTCCTTAGGCTCCACCCCCCAAATCTCCAGGTAGTTCCCAACCCGGAGCTGGCAACCCTAGGTTGGTTCATAGAGAAATTCTGAAGACAAAAGTCCCATGATGCCATTTTTAGATCCAACAAAAATATCACAAGAGCAGTGTGAGTCCCCCAGAACTCTTCATGAGCCTCGATCAGGAGTCCCCAACCTTTTTGGTCCTGTGGGCACCTTTGGACTGCTGACAAAATGGCTGCCACAGGAGGTGGAGCCAGCCACAAAATGGCCGCCACAGCTTACCTTCAGTCACACCAGGGTATCTCTGGCAACCAGCTGGGGAAGGGGAAGGAGTGGGGTGTGCAACAATATATGTGGAACTGACTGCATCAGGAGACAGGGGGACAACTCAGAGACACAGGGGAAGAGAGACAGTGAGGGAACAGATACAGGAAGGGACTCAGCAGGATGCAGAAAAGGGCAACTCAAATGATAACAGGGTTGGAACACTTTCCCTTTGAGGAAAGGTTAAAGCGCTTGGGGCTCTTTAGCTTGGAGAAACGACGACTGAGAGGTGACATGATCGAGGTTTATAAGATTATGCATGGGATAGAGCAGGTAGGGACAGGAAGTGGTGGCGGCTACAAGCATGGACGGCTTCAAAAGGGAATTAGATAAGCATGTGGAGCAGAGGTCCATCAGTGGGTATTAGCCACAAGGTATAGATAGGGACTCTGGGGCAAGGGATGCTCTGTCTTCTTGGTGCTTGGGGGGGGGGGGGTGGTCAACAGTGGGAGGGCTTCTAATGTCACTCGTCACATATGGGGATAGAGAGCTGTCTGAGGAGAGCACAGGAATGTGTATACCGTATGAATGCCCAGCTGAAACCTTATGTGAAATCAGTACGCTTATTTAAAGACGGAAAACAAAAGAATACCCTACATCCACATGAAAGTGCCATGCCGACCTTGGGAAAAAGGTAGGAATAGACTTGTTTACCTTACAACAGAAGAATTATATGATAAACCAGGGGTGTCGAACTCATTTGTTATGAGGGCTGGATCTGACATAAATGGGACCTTGTTGGGCCGGGCCACGTGTGTCGTAAAATGTAATGCCAGGTAGCAGAGATATAAACTTTATAAAGGACACAAACACAAAGGGGTGTGTTTTTTTACTTTAAAACATGCTTAAAACATGAGCACTCTTGCAAAATTTTGTTTATTTAACCATGTCTGATAAAACTGACACCTCTCGCTCTGAATGATTGCATCAAAATGTCTGTGCTGTTGCGATCTTGAGTATGCTGTTCAGATGTGTATCTGTAAGCTGCAAACCTACGATGACGCAGCAGCAGCAGAACTGGAAGAAGAAGCAGAAGACAGCCAGTTCCACTGCGGGCCTGAGGGAAGCCCTCCGGGGGCCTGATCCGGCACTCGGGCCACATGTTTGACACCCCTGTGATAAACAGTGTCAGAACAAAGTTTGAGTCCAGTGGCAGCTTTTCAAGGTATGAGCTTCCATGTGCATGCACACTTCTTTGTGCATGTGCACGTAAAGCTTATACCTTGAATAACATTTTGTTGGTCTGAAAGGTGCCTGACTGGACTCAGACTTTGTTCTGCCGCTTCAGACCAACATGGGTACCTCTCCTGAATCTAACAACAGTAGATTATTTCTCAGTTTTTTGGGAAATAGACCCTTTGCCAGACAGCAGGTCTCAGGCAGTCCTTAGGAAGCTTAAGAACCATTTTGCCTGCTATGGAATATGTATTCTCCAATAACGGGCCTCGATTTGTACCAGAGGAATTCAGAGCCTTCCGGACTCAGTGGAAATTTGATCGCCAGACATCACCTGCCTATCCTCAGAGGAATGGGAAAGTTGAACCAGCTGTCAAAACAGCTAAATGAATTTTGCTGGAAGCAAGGAAAGCAGGGACTGATCCCTCTCTGGCCGTCCTTGACCACTGGAACACACCTCCACAGGGTTTGGATGGAAGCCCGGCTCAAGGCCTGACGGGACAACACACAGTGACCTTGCGGCCTCCGTGAGGCCGTTTGCTACAATCAGATGGCCACGATAGGTGGTCTGAACTGATGGCTGAACAGAAGATAAGGACTTCCCGAGCTGCAGGTGGGCGAGCAAGTTTGGATACAACCAGGGATCATTCTGTATAAAAAGAGGTGCAGGAGCTCATTAGCATAACTCATTAGCATAACTCATTAGCATAACTCATTAGCATAACTCATTAGCATAACTCATTAGCATAACTCATTAGCATAACTCATTAGCATAACTCATTAGCATAACTCATTAGCATAACTCATTAGCATAACTCATTAGCATAACTCATTAGCATAACTCATTAGCATAACTCATTTGCATATGCCACCCCCCCTGACATCACCGGAGGAGTGTCAGAAGGCAACCCCCACTGCTCATGCTCCACTGGACTGTTTTGGATTGCTAGCTATGGGCGGCGGGACGTACAGATCTGCCCTCACAGAGGAGGGAGAGCTTATAGATGAAGGCGGGCTCTGCAACTTACCTGGCTGCTTCTTGCTCCTCATGGCCCAACTGAGGGCTGCTGGGAGCAGGGGGTGGGGCTTGTTGCATGTGCCCACACCCTGGGCTCCTTACTGCCAGAGCTCCGCTCCTGTGCGCTCCCGCAGGAAATGACCCCTGGATACAACCCACAGAGTGACACTATAAGGAGCAGAAATGGACCGAAGTTCAACACCAAGCACCCACATTTGAAGTGCAGACCCCAGAGGGCCAAATTTTGAGGAGAAATCGAAGGCACTTGGGAAGCAGCAGGCAACCCATAGTTCATTCGGAATCAGTAAGCCAGGAGGAAGAGAGACACCCCCATACTGAAGAATAGTCCAATCCAGTTGTCAGTACTCAAATACAGAATAACCCTGACCTCACAGATCTGATTGCCCAGAAGAATGAGCATCTGTCCAGTAGCACTCAACCACCTTCAAACATCACAGACCTGATGTCACGAACGCGCTACTCAGCCAGGCAACAGCAAGAGAGTCCAAAGTCAAAACCGGCCAAGCAGCAATACCGAGAGACCAAGTCAAAATCACCAACCATCAGAGTAGTCGTTAAGCCAGAGTCCAAAGAAATCAGAAGCCAGAGAGTCAGAGGTCCGAGGTGCAGGTCAGGAGCAGAGTCGTACGAGCTGAGGTCAGGAGCCGAGGACTCACGACGAGGAGCAGGAACTGGAAAAACGGGTGGTGAGGGTGCAGAGCTTCATCCAAAATGACTAGTTGCTAGCACAACTAGTTGGTGTGAGTGCGATAACTAAATAGCCCGGCAGGCTGTTGGTCATTAGTATGCCCTGATAGTGTCCCGACTCCTGCTAGTACTCAGGGCTAAACGAGCGCCTACCGCGCATGTGCGCATCCCGTTGCTGAGATGCCATGTCCCGTCGGCGTTGTTCCCACAGACGGGATAACGGTGGAGGCGAGTCAGGGGGCATGTTGCTCCAGTGTGAGACTGCTTCAGCCACTGCTGTAGTTTCTGTGGCTTCAG
Organism: Gekko japonicus; assembly: GCF_001447785.1. Lineage (NCBI taxonomy): Eukaryota > Metazoa > Chordata > Lepidosauria > Squamata > Gekkonidae > Gekko > Gekko japonicus. The sequence continues at coordinate 145,719 of NW_015161489.1, forward strand.
GTGTGGGGTTGTCAGGAGCCAGGAGCTCATCCCCTGCAGTACTTAGGTCTTCTGCTGGGGCCAAATGCTCATCCCCAGCAGTCCTTTGCTCTTCTGCTGGGGCCAAATGCTCGGGTTCAACAGCAGCCGTGACACCTGAGGCACGAGCAGACAAAAGCAACTTTCGCTGTTACGCTACCAATTAAAACGCGTGCAGGTCAAACAGTGAGAAAACCTCACCACCTAAAAGACTATGTTTAAATTTATGGGGTGTGGGTATATCGGGTCTTGGAATTTTTTGTTTATTGTTAAAAAAAAAATTTTCATGGTTTCCGTTATAAAAGGAAAGATGTAACAATATATGTGGAACTGAGTGAATCAGGAAAAGTAGATAGGGGGACAACTCCGGGACACAGGGGAAGAGAGACAATGAGGGAACTGCTACAAGAAGTGACATAAGTGTTAAATTCTGGGTTCAGGATGCATTGCAGTGAACAGCTCTACTTTATTTAGTGATTTCAGGAACAAGATTGAAGGCTGCAGGGCAACTGCCCTGTTTAAGTAGCATGCAAAAACCACCCCCAAACACACCCCACCCCCAACGATAGGCTATTTACATAACATTGTCTCCTCATTGGTTACCCCAATTTACGTAACATTGCCTTCTCATTGGTTGCCTCTAGAATCCTGGTGGTCTATTGTTTCAGAGCTCCAAGCTTCAGCCTGTCTCTTATGGACAGACCCGGGGGATTCCAGCGCAATACATAACAATAAGAATGTAAGAGAAGCCATGTTGGACCAGGCCAGTGGCCCATCCCATCCAACACTCAGGGTCACACAGTGGCCAGAAATACCAGGTGCCATCAGGAGGTCCGGCAGTGGGGCCGGGACACTAGAAGCCCTCCCCCTGTTGCCCCCCCCAAGCACCAAGAATACAGAGCATCCCTTGCCCCAGACCGAGAGTTCCCTCTATATCTTGTGGCTAAGAGCCACTGATAGACCTCTGCTCCAGATGTTCATCCAAACCTTTCTTCAGGCTGCCTGTGCTTGTAGACGCCACCACTTCCTGCAGCAGGGAGTTCTACCGGTTAATGACTCTTTGACTCAGCAGAAGGAGCAGCAGGAGAGAGAAGTGAAACTAGTAGGGAGAGCTGAGAAGGCACAAGCAGTTTTGTTCATAAAGGCCTTCACCGTTATTATTTGTCTCAGCTATATATTACCTCACATGAAACAGGGTGGGTGTACTTCCCCAGAGCAAAAGGAGGCCGAGGCCAGCATTGCCAGTGTGGGAACAGAAACTCTGTCAAGGGTGTGCTTCCCCAGCCCAATTTGAGAAAGCACTCGGCAGTCTTGTAGAGGAGAATCCAAACTTAAAACTTTATTAATAAAGGAGGAAAAGTACAGGCACAACAAGGTTTTGAACCCTTGAATACCTACAGCTCTCCCCGAGGTTACAATGGGAGACATAGAGCCCCCTATGACAGAAATAAATCATAATTATTGGTTCCATCAAACTTTGTCACATATCCGTCACACCATTCTGATTGGGCTCCAACCTGTGGGCTGGATTTTCTCGGGCAAAAATATACCTCCTTTAGCTAAACAATAGGCCTTCTTCTTCTCAGGTTATGGAATTCTAAAAAGTATTCAGTGTAGTAGATATGGGTACATAGTGAGGAGCGGTGGCGCAGGCAGTAAGTGAAGCCTGCATTGACATCTGGCCGAACAGCTTCGGCTGTTCGAGCCCCACCGTGGCCGGGGTGAGCACCCGGCCCTATGTCCCAGCTCCCGCCCACCCAGTGGCTCGAAAGCCCGTTAAAGGGAAAATAGACAAATGGGTACCTGCTCTTAGAGCGGCGTCTGGTGAGGCAAAGCGAGTGAGAGGAGGCTGGGCCAGCAAAAGAGGCCGGCAACGAGCATGCGCAGACGTGCGCTCGGTCCAAGCCTGAAGGAGTCGCAACAGCCAGGAAGTCACAACAACAATCAAAGACCAGCGCCAGGAGGACGTCATCGAACGAGCTCCCGCAGACAACAACGACTCACTACAAGGGTGCCTGGTAGGCTAGTCACTCTCCTCCTTGTATGTATGTGGCCCTAGGTTAGGATTGGCTTGTG
>NW_015161489.1:147872-148366 GCF_001447785.1 Gekko japonicus
TGTGGTAACCAGAACTGGACACAACATTTCAAATGAGGCTGCACCAGAGATTTATACAGGGGGCATTAAGATACTGGCTGATCTCTGTCCCCTTCCTAATAATCCCCAGCATAGCATTTGCCTTCTTTATTGCAGTTGCACACTGAGTCAACATCTTAAGTGAGTTACCTACCACGACTCCAAGATCTCTCTCCTGGTCAGTCACCACCAGTTCAGACCCCATATAGTTAGGATTTTTGGCTCCAATGTGCATTACTTTGCACTTGCTCATGTTGAACCTTATTTGCCAGGTTTTTTTTTTTTGGTAAATTTATTTTTATTATTATAATAAGAAAAGTACATATACAAATAACTCATATTTTGTTTTACATTACTCAGTACACTACTACTTTTGGTTATTAAGTGATAATATGTTCCCCTCGGTATATTGGTATTGATAATTGATGTAATTGTTATTTTGAGTGTAAGTGCAGAGTCTGAACCTATTAGCATAT
>NW_015161489.1:148553-148792 GCF_001447785.1 Gekko japonicus
CCGTATCCATTGGCTCCTTGCCTGAGTCCTGCCTCCAACATTCTAAACATTTTGCTGTTCCTCCCCCTCCCATAGCCTGTCAGAACACAGAGGTTATTTGCATATGCAGCCTCATTGGCCTCTGCTTCGGAACACAGAGGTCGTTTGCATATGCGACTTGATTGGCTTTTGCCTCTAACATTCTAAACAGTTTTCTGTTCTGAGGTAAAATGTGTCCAATCTCCAGGTGAGGGCTGGAG
>NW_015161489.1:148895-149013 GCF_001447785.1 Gekko japonicus
GCTGAGGTGGCCCCCATATGACAGCCAATGTGACGTAGCAGTCAGGGCTTCAGAGCACGGGAGAGGCTGCAGGTGTGTGGGGGGTGGAAAGCTGAAGAGCGAGGGGGAAATAAAAGTA
>NW_015161489.1:149881-163699 GCF_001447785.1 Gekko japonicus
AGATAATTAAAAGTTGACTAGGATGGTTGCCAAATTTGGTTGGTTGGCATACCAAACTAGGAAAGAGATAAAGGACAGATAGGCCTAAACCTAATTTTTAATCAAAATTCTGATTCTATTATTTCTGTATTCTAAAGCTGTTACCATCAATGTGGGGGGTGAGGGCCCTAGGAAGCTAGGAGGAACATCTGTGGAACATCTGTGGAACACCTGTTTAACATCTTTTCACGCTATGCCTACCAAGGGATGTTTGGTATGTGGTTTGTCCTCTCTGATATCTTAGTTTGAACGCTGTGTAGTCTGAGCACTTTATTGTCCAATTGGGTTTTTAAATTGCATACTATATTTTAAATTGTACTATAGTATTTGATGTTTTTATGAGCAAGTTTTGCTATGTAAGCCGCCCTGAGCCCTACGGGGGAGGGCGGGATATAAATTTAACAAATAAATAAATAAATGTGATGATGATGATGATGATGATGATGATGATGATGATGATGATGATGATGATGATGATGATGATAGTGGTGTGTTCTTCATCTAAGGCAAGCGAGCTGACATCAGGGACATGCACAATTACAACTGGCCACTATAAGCAAGGTCAGTCAAGTACTGCCTGTCAGCATTTAGTATTTTCCCCCAAAATGCATTTCAGCAATGAACCAAAGTGAATATCTGAATATATGTTCATGATTGATTTCTGTTTCTGTAATTAGAATCATCAAAGGCACTTAACATATGCACCATGGAAGTGTTAAGTGCCCCTATTAAGTTAGACTGACTGTCAGTGGCAGAGTACAAAGTGTTTCATAAGCAGTGCGTACAACACCAGCAACATGGCAATGCCACTTTTGGATCCCACCGGTATACCATATACCATACACCATATAGCATAGAGCACAGAATTAGATAAGCATTTGGAGCAGAGGTCCATCAGTGGCTATTAGCCACAAGGTATAGATAGGAACTCTCAGGCTGGGGCAAGGGATGCTCTGTATTCCTGGTGCTTGGGGGTGTGTGAACAACAGCGGGAGGGCTCCTAGTGTCCTGGCCCCACTGCTGGACCTCCTGAGGGCACCTGGTATTTCTGGCCACTGTGTGACACAGAGTGCTGGACTGGATGGGCCACTGGCCTGATCCAACATTGGCATCTCTTATGTTCTTATGTACCCCCACTAATCTCCAGACATTTCCAAATCCAGAGTTGGCAACACTACTTTATATCATATACCTTTGCTCACACCCTTAAAATGCCGTCACCCAGACTTGTGGACTTAGGCTGGCCCGGGCCTTATCCTGCTTGCACAAGACGGCCCTCGGGAGCCTCTCTCCAGCATTCCTGGAACTGGGTCGAGGACGGGGGCACTAACCTCTGCCTTCCTGACTCTCCTGGGTGTCAGGAACAGGATTTCTAAAGCCAGCAGAGACCCAAGGTCAGCGCCCACTGGCATCCTGATAAATGATAGTCGTTGGCAGCCTGACCAGCGATTGCCTAAATTGCCTAAAAGCTCCGGCTTGGTTTACAACTGGAGAGGAAAGGGGAGGGATTGCACAATGAACTCATTACGCTTCACATCAGAAATAAATTGCCTAAAAGCTCCGGCTTGGTTTACAACTGGAGAGGAAAGGGGAGGGATTGCACAATGAATTCCTGCACTTCACAACAGGAATGAAAGGGAGCAACGCTGATGTAGTGGCGGGGAAACTTCTCTCTTTTGCGAAGAGGACACCAAGTTCTGGTCTGAACACAGGCTGGGTGGATCGCGTGTTTATTTACTCGCCACTCTGACAGATTTCCTTACAGTCAAGTCTAATGACAGTGTTGTCTGCCTTTTGTTGGCGTGGCTGTCCCATCAATCAAAACAGCTGGGGGTGGGGGACAAGAGAGATGACCTTTTCAGTGCAGCCAATGTTCCCTCTCAGCTGAGTTAGCATGAGCCAGCTCACCGTTTTTTAGCCTCCGGCTCACATATTTCTGTCTCCGCTCAGGAAGGGCGTGGCTCCAGGGCAAACTGATTTACGCAGCAGCCCAGTCGCTCGCTCACACAACGTTAATGGCAATAGCCCACAAAGTAGAGTTTTTGCTCACAAGACTCCACAGCTTAGAGGGAGCGTTGGTGGCAGCCCCCTCAGTTCTGGAACAGCCTCCTCAGGGAGGTGCACCCGGCCCGCCTCACTCTTGATCTTCAGGAGGCAGCTGAAGACAGTTTTATTTTGGACTGCATTTGATGAAAGCAGTCATAAACTGGGGGGGGTTGCATGTTTTTATACATTCTATTTTCAGTATTTTATCTATGTTGTAAGGCTCAAGTGGTTAAGACGCTAAACTGCAGGCTGTGGAAGGTCGGTAGTTCGGCAGTTCGAGACCCGAGTGTGCCGCATGACGGAGTGAGCTCCCGTCTCTAGTTCCAGCTCCTGCCAACCTAGCAGTTCGAAAGCAAGAAATGGCAAGTAGATAAATAGGTACTGCTTCAGTGGGAAGGTAACAGCGTTCCGTGAGCCTTGGTGTTTAGTCATGCCGGCCACATTACTACGGAAATGTCTTCAGACAGCGCTGGCTCTTTGGCTTTGAAATGGAGATGAGCACCGCAACCCTAGAGTCAGACTCGACTGGCTTTCGAGCAAGGGAACCTTTACCTTTACCTTTTTAAGCTGCCTTGAACTCTGTTGTGTGTTAAGATGGCTGCGACCGCGTGCGCCTGGCCACGCTGTCTACCAGACTCACAGACCTTTGGGTCTAGAACAATAGCCACCGCGGATCCTAGCGAGGACCAATGAGAACGCTAGGATCCTGAAGAGAACCTATCGTTACCTGGGCCATGGATATAGAACCTATCACGGCAATTGGGTGTGTATTGGGTGTGAGTGTGTGCACGAATATAAGCAGGCCTTGTACCGGATAAGTTATCTGTTTTCGTTCCAATGTAATCAATAAATGTGAGCTGATTTCATCATGCTACGCCTGGAACTCCGCTACTTTATAAGCTCCATAACGAAAAAGGTGGATAATAAATATTTTAAATAAATAAACATGGAACTCTGGTCATTTGCATATCAACTTCCTCATCTGCCTGTGTCATCATTTCACTTGGCTTGGCAGTTGTTTGTCTTCATGGTGGGTGGGTTGGGTTACGCACCATAGAATCATATAGAATGTTAAGAGTTGGAAGGGACCTTGCAGGTCATCTAGTCCAGCCACCCTGCACTCTGCCGGAGCATAGCTAAAAGATAGCCCTATAACATACCCTAAAGACGGTCGTCCAGCCTCCGCTTGAAAATGTCCAGCAAAAGAGCATCCACCGCCTCCCGAGGCAGACTGTTCCACTGCTCAACCACTCTTACAGTTAGGAAGTTTCTCCTGATATGTAGCCAGTATCGACTCCCTTGTAATTTCCACCCATTAGACCTAGTCTTGCAATCCAGAGCAAGAGAGAGTGGATCTGCTTCATCTTCTACATGACAGCCCTTCAAATATTTGAAGACTGCAATCGTGTCCCCTCTAAGCCTTCTCTTTCCCAGGCTAAACAGACCCAACTCTTTCAGCCTTTCCTCATAAGACTTTGATTCCAACCCTCTGACCATCCTGGTCGCCCTCCTCTGGACACGCTTGAGCTTGTCGACATCCTTCCTGAAATGTGGTGCCCAAAACTGGACACAGGACTCCAGGTGAGGCCTGACCATAGCAGAACAGAGCGGAACTACCCCCTCCAGTGATCTGGACACGATGCTTCTCTTAATGCACCCTAAGATTTGCATTAACCATCTTCACTCCTGCGGCCAATTTGTGTGCACATCTGTCTGGCATCTGGCGCTACCACCTCTGGCTGCCTGGCATGCCCCAGTCGCACGTCTTCCTCCAGCCCTTCCTTGCCCCAACCTCAGCACCTCTTTCACCTCCGGGAAAGGGGCGGCATCTTCCCCTTTGGGAGCCTTCTGTGGTTTCTCATTTTAAATAAAACTCTTTGTTTAGCTTTTCTGAGGAATAGTCCCCCCCCCCGGCCTTCTTCTCTGGCATTTCGTAACAACCGAAACATTTTTTTGCTTCCTTGGCCAGCTTCCCAGAATGGCAGAGGAATCCCCTGGCTTGTGGCTGACCTGGGGAGAACAGGCCCTTTCCCACTCAGGTAACAGGAGTCCTTTCCAACCTGCACCTCTGTCGCCAAGCAACGGGAGAGAAGAAACACAGCTTTTGTTGTTGTTCAGTCGCACAGTCGAGTCCGACTCTTCGCGACCCCATGGACGAGCGCCGCATCAGGGTCTTCTCCAGTGAGTGCTCCCTTCTCATTTGGTGGCCAAAGTATTTGAGCTTCAGTTTCATTATCTGGCCTTCCAGGGAACAGTCAGGGTTGATTTCTTTGAGGATTGACTGATTTGTTCTTCTTGCAGTCCAAGGGACTCTCAAGAGTCTTCTCCAGCACCATAGTTCAAAAGAATCTATTCTTCGGCGCTCGGCCTTCCTTATAGTCCAGCTCTCGCAGCCATACATGACTACTGGGAATACCATTGCTTTGACCATGCGGACTTTTGTTGGCAGGGTGATGTCTCTACTTTTTATCATGCTGTTTAGGTTCGCCATCGCTTTCCTCCCAAGGAGCAGGCGTCTTTTAATTTCATGGCTGCAGTCACAGTCTGCGGTGATCTGGGATCCCAGGAACGTGAAGTCTGTCACTACTTCCACGACTTCCCCTTCTATTTGCCAAGGAGTGATGGGGCCGGATGCCATGATCTTAGTTTTTTTGATGTTGAGCTTCAAGCCCACTTTTGCGCTCTCCTCTTTTACTCTGAGCAAGAGGCTCTTTAGATCCTTTTCACTTTCAGCCATTAGAGTGGTATCATCTGCATATCTGAGGTTGTTGATCTTTTCCCCAGCAATCTTAATTCCCGCTTGTGATTCATCCAGGCCAGCATTTCGCATGATGTACTCTGCATATATATTAAATAAGCAAGGTGACAGTATACATCCTTGTCGTACTCCTTTTCCTATGCTGAACCAATCAGTTGTTCCGTATCCGGTTCTAACTGTCGCTTCTTGGCCCTTATACAGGTTTCTCAAGAGACATGTGAGGTGGTCTGGTACTCCCATCTCTTTAAGGACCTGCCATAGTTTGTTGTGATCCACACAGTCAAAGGCTTTAGCATAGTCAATGAAGCAGAAGTAGATATTTTTCTGGTACTCTCTTGCTTTCTCCATAATCCAGCGAATGTTGGCAATATGATCTCTCGTTCCTCTACCTCTTCGAAACCCAGCTTGTACTTCTGGTAGTTCTCTATCCACGTACTGTTGAAGCCTAGCTTGTAGGATCTTGAGCATGACCTTGCTAGCGTGTGATATGAGTGCAATTGTGCGATAGTTTGAACATTCCTTGGCATTGCCCTTCTTTGGGATTGGAATGTATACTGATCTTTTCCAATCCTGTGGCCACTGTTGCGTTTTCCAAATTTGCTGGCAAATGGAGTGCAGCACTTTAACAGCATCATCTTCTAAGACTTTGAATAGCTCAGCTGGAATACCATCACCTCCACTAGCTTTGTTGTTAGTAATGCTTTCTAAGGCCCATTTAACTTCACATTCCAGGATGTCTGGCTCGAGGTCAGTGATTATACCGTCGTGGTTGTCAAGGACATCGAGGTCTTTCTTGTATAGTTCTTCTGTGTATTCTTGCCATCTTTTCCTAATCTCTTCTGCTTCTGTTAGGTCCCTACCGTTTTTGTCCTTTATCATGGCCAGCTTTGCATGGAACGCTCCCTTGATTTCTCCAATTTTCTTGAAGAGATCTCTAGTCCTTCCCATTCTATTGTTTTCTTCTATTACTTTGCACTGTTCATTCAGGAAGGCCTCCTTATCTCTCCTTGCTGTTCTCTGGAAATCTGCGTTCAGTTGGGTAAATCTTTCCTTTTCGCCTTTGCCTTTCGCTTTCCTTCTTTCCTCTGCTATTTGTAAAGCCTCATCAGAAAGCCATTTTGCTTTCTTGCATTTCTTTTTCTTTGGTATGGTGGTGATTGCTGCCTCCTGTACAATGTCACGAACCTCCGTCCATAGTTCTTCAGGCACTCTATCTATCAAATCCAGACCCTTGAATCTATTCTTCACCTCTACTGTATATTCATCAGGGATGCGATCTAGGTCAAACCTGAATGGCCTCGTGGTTTTCCCAATTTTCTTCAGTTTAAGTCTGAATTTTGCAATGAGTAGCTCATGATCTGAACCACAGTCAGCTCCAGGTCTTGTTTTTACTGACTGGATAGAGCTTCTCCATCTTTGACTGCAAATTATATAGTCAATCTGATTTCGGTGTTGCCCATCTGGTGATGTCCATGTGTAGAGTCGCCTCTTAGGTTGTTGGAAAAGGGTGTTCGCTATGACCAGTGTGTTCTCTTGACAAAACTCTGTTAACCTTTGCCCTGCTTCATTTTGCTTTCCAAGGCCAAACTTGTCTGTTATTCCGGTTACCTTTTGACTTCCTACTTTAGCATTCCAGTCCCCTATGATGATGAGGACATCATTTTTTGGTGTTAGTTCTAGGAGGTGTTGTAGGTCTTCATAGAACCGGTCCACTTCAGCCTCTTCTGCATCAGTGGTTGGGGCATAGACTTGGATTACTGTGATGTTGAATGGTTTGCCTTGGAATCGGACAGAAATCATTCTGTCATTTTTGAGATTGTATCCCAGTACTGACCCCTGCACTCTCTTGTTGACTATAAAGGCCACACCATTTTTTCTACGAGATTCCTGGCCACAGTAGTAGATATAATGGTCTTCTGAGTTAAATTCGCCCATTCCTGGCCACTTAAGTTCACTGATTCCTAAGATATCGATGTTCAGTCTTGCCATCTCATTTTTGACCACGTCAAGCTTACCTTGATTCATAGATCTTACATTCCAGGTTCCTATGCAGTATTGTTCTTTGCAGCATCGGACTTTCCTTTCACCATCAGACACATCCACAACTGAGCGTCCTTTCGGCTTTGGCCCAGCCGCTTCACTCTTTCTGGGGTTACTTGTACTTGCCCTCTGCTCTTCCTCAGTAGCATATTGGACACCTTCCGACCTGAGGGGCTCATCTTCCGGCGTCATATCTTTTAGCCTTTTGTTACTGTCCATGGGGTTTTTCTTGGCAAAGATACTGGAGGGGTTGCCATTTTCCTTCTCCAGTGGATCACTCTTGGTCTGAGTTCTCTGCTGTGGCCTGTCCATCTTGGGTGGCCCTTCACGGCATAGCCCACAGCTTCATCGAACTGCTCAAGCCCCCTCGCCACGACAAGGCAGTGATCCATGAAGGGGGGAGAGAGTGCACAAGCAGTCATTTCACCTCTCTGTACCTGAGCTCCCCTGCGCCCTCGCACATGTTTGCTGGGAACTCCAGGCAGCCTCCGTCCACGCTGGTTAACTCACCGTCCCTTCTGGTTCCTTTTAAAAGAAATTGCGTTTTCTCATCTAGGTTGAGTAATGAACCATCAACGAGAGACTGTTCTCATAAGAACACAAGAGAAGCCAATGCTGGATCAGGCCAGTGGCCCATCCAGTCCAACACTCTGTGTCACATAGTGGCCAAAAACACCAGGTGCCCTCAGGAGGTCCAGCAGTGGGGCCAGACATTAGAAGCCCTCCCACTGTTGACCCCCCCAAGCACCAAGAATACAGAGCATCCCTTGCCCCAGACCGAGACTTCCTCTCTATACTTTGTGGCTAAGAGCCACTGATGGACCTCTGCTCCGTATCTAATTCCCTTTTGAAGCCGTCCATGCTTGTAGCCGCTACCACTTCCTGTGGCACCACTGTACCTTGTGACTCATAGCCACTGATGGACCTCTGCTCCGTATCTAATTCCCTTTTGAAGCCGTCCATGCTTGTAGCCGCTACCACTTCCTGTGGCACCACTGTACCTTGTGACTCATAGCCACTGATGGACCTCTGCTCCGTATCTAATTCCCTTTTGAAGCCGTCCATGCTTGTAGCCGCTACCACTTCCTGTGGCACCACTGTACCTTGTGACTCATAGCCACTGATGGACCTCTGCTCCATATAAGAACATAAGAGAGACCAATGCTGGATCAGGCCAATGGCCCATCCAGTCCAACACTCTGTGTCACATAGTGGCCAAAAACACCAGGTGCCCTCAGGAGGTCCACCAGTGGGGCCAGGACACTAGGAGCCCTCCCACTGTTGACACCCCCCCCCCCAAGCACCAAGAAGACAGAGCAGTCTCCATCCTGCGATCCACAGGACATTACGGGCGACTTACACTTGCCAAAAGTTGCAGGCAGCTTCATCGGTCCAGAGTAAAATGCAAAACAAAAAGTCGTGCATATGTCATATTCGCGTAGCTAAAATAGTGCTGGGTAAAGCTGTTGCTGTCAGGTAGCATTTTGGTCCTCAGGGAAGAAGAGGCTAAAAACAGGAACGTCCAAACCAAAACAGGAAAACCAGGAGTTGATCAAACGTCTCTCACACCATGCAGGCCCCTGGAATGGCTGACAGCGGAGGGGAGATGTGGAAGTTATATTAACAGTGTGTGTTTTGTGCTAAGCCACGTTCAACTAATGAGAAGCCTGTGAATGGACGACCTCCAAAACGTCCTATCAACAGCCTTGGGAAGGTCCCACACAAACTTGAGAGCCTTTGATCCATCTCAGGTTGGGTCTTCCTCTTTTCCTGCCGCTTTCCACGTTTCCTAGCGTTATTGTCTTTTCCCGTGGCCTCTTGTCTTCTCATCGTGTGGCCAAAGTACGATAGCCCCAGGTGAGTCATTTTAGCCTTCAGGGAGCGTTCGGGCTTGGTTGGCTCTAGAATCCATTTATTTTGGCACGCCGTTGTGTCTGCAAAGCTCTCCTCCTCCAACACCACACTTCAGGTGAATCAACTTTCTTCCCATCCGCTTTCTTCGTCGTCCAACTTTCACACCCAGAGATATAATGGGGAATACCCATAGTATGCATGATCTTAATCCAGTCTCCAGTGACAACTTCCTTGTACTTAAGCTCCTGCATGGCTGCCCTTCCAACTTGCCAAGAGAGAGAGCATTAGTGTTGTGGGTGCAGAAACTTCTCCGATTACTGATGCAGTTCAGAAAAACGCCACACATAACAAAGCTTCTAAGGAAAATTAGTAAAGGTTTCCCTTGCTCAAAAGACAGTCGAATCCAACTCTCAGGATGCGGTGCTCATCTCCGTTTCCAAGCCGAAGAGCCAGCGCTATCCAAAGACGTTTCCGTGGTCTTGTGGCCGGCATGACTAGACGCCGAGGTGCACAGAACGCCATTACCTTCCCACCGAAGCAGTACCTATTTATCTACTTGCAATTTCTTGCTTTCAAACTGCTAGGTTGGCAAGAGCTGGGACCATTGTGTCAGCAAGCTGCCAAGGAACTCTGTGTGGTGTACAACCTTCCCTGTTTAGGGTTCCCCCCCTCCCTCATGCTCCTTAGTGATACCCAACTACGCATGCTTGCTCGTATAATGAATCGCACGTTTGCTTGTCTCATGCATTCCTTTCTATGAACGCTAGTGTTGCTTTGAACTATAGTAATCAGCAAGGTCACAGGTGCGGGGAAAAGTCGGCTTTGCTTAGTCTATAATGAATTAGAGTGTGAGAAGAGCTTAATTGTTTATCTTTTAGGAACCGTTGATTCTCAGGCTATGGGCGCGAATATGAAAGTCCACCCGCGCGAGCGGGAACCATGTCCATTGGTTATTGCCAGTATGAATCTGCTTTATTATTCTATGACCCGAGCGTTGTAGTTATTCCAAACAGTGAACTTGTTCCTGCTTCATCATGGCTTCAATAAAATAATACTTTGCTACAAACGTGTATTTGACTGACAGCTGTGGGGGTCGGACAGACTATTATTAAGTAGGGGCCAAAGGATTTCACTCTCACCAACAAGTGTGAAATTAGCAAACTAAAGGCAAAATTTGGGAAGCACAGCATTGTGCAGCAAATAGACTGCAGGAGAAAAGGAGCTAGAGGGGCACTTTCTACATAAGAACATAAGAGAAGCTAATGTTGGGGAGGTGGGGTCAACGACGCAACGATGGTGGATGCCTTTCCCAGCTCTCTGGGGAAGCGTACCGCAGAACCTTACTGCAAAGGGTGGAGGTTTCTTCAGACACAAGGGGCAGGCATTCTCCTCTTCTTCGTTAGCTGGCCGAGCTGTCCTTCCCTTGACAGTTTGGTGCAGTGGTTAAGCGCGCGGACTGTAATCTGGGAGAACCGGGTTTGATTCCCCACTCCTCCACTTGCAGCTGCTGGATGACCTTGGGAAAGCCATAGTTCTGTCAGGGCTGTTCTTGAAAAAGTGCAGTTTCTGTCAGAGCTCTCTCAGCCCCGCCTACCTCACAGGGTGTCTGTTGTGGGGATGGGGAGGGAAAGGAGTTTGTCAGCCGCTCTGAGACTCCAAGTGAAGGGTGGGGTATAAATCCAGTCTCCTCCTCCTCCTCCTCCTCCATTCTCTCTGTGGCTGAAAAAGCCATGACTCCGTCACTTCTTCTTCTTCTTCTTCTTCTTCTTCTTCTTCTTCTTCTTCTTCTTCTTCTTCTTCTTCTTCTTCTTCTTCTGTCGGGTCTCATACTGGGCCACAGTATGTCTCTCCCAGCTGGGCAGCCTGTGATTACCGGTCTTGTGCAGGGTTCCCCCTGTGAACCAAAGGTCTTAAAATCCTCACCCTGACACAGCTGGATATCACTCAAGATTTTAGAATTCTGCCCTTTAGAATATTTTTTCCAATTCATTCTTTTTTTTATTTAACGAATTAACCTTCGTGGGGTGTGTTAGCAAAAGCCAGTTAAGAGAAGAAGGAGAAGAAGGAGAAGAAGAAGGAGAAGAAGGTGAAGGAGGAGAAGAAGGAGGAGAAGAAGGAGGAGGAGAAGGAGGAGATGGAGGAGAAGAAGAAGGAGAAGGAGGAGAAGGAGAAGAAGAAGAAGAAGAAGAAGAAGGAGGAGATTGCGGAGAAGAAGAAAAGAAGGAGGAGGAGATTGGATTTATATCCGCTCCTGTGCACTCCTGCAGGAAATGATGAAATGTATAAGGTATTAGCTTTAGTGTGCATGCACACTTCTTCAGATACATTGGCACTGAAGTTGCCATTCCAGGCATATAGAAGGTGAGCAGCAAATTAGCATACAGCTTAATACAGTTGTTTGACAGATGCAAGGACCCAACTGGAATGACAAGCTTCGTTTCTATGGTCACTATTTGTTTGGCTTTAATTCCAGGGGAGAACGTCATGGAAATAAATATGTCAGAATTGGAGACTGATGGGTAGATGTGTCCTGAATTGTGGGATGCTGAGGGTAATTAACTGAGGCCTTGTCATGACGCCCTGTCTGGTCTCCTCTCAAGCATGGCGGCGACTTGACAGCCTCTTCTTCTTTGAAGTGGGCCGATGGGCTGTGTAGAGTTATCTCCCCTGTCCCCGAACAGAGATAAGGGTTGGTGATACTATTGGAGGAAGTTGGAGACTACGGTCCTTTCCGCACCAGACCTTCAATCCTGGTCCAACCCTGTCCCCGAATTTGCATTCTACACTACACTCGGATTCACCCCTGTAATTATCTCAGGGTATTTTTTGTTTCCACATTACACTGAAGTCACCCCGGTTTCGCCCCAGACTTGACCCGGGATAAACGGATGCTGTTATAACCAGGGGTAAATGCAAGGTATTGTGTCGCGAGTTGAACTCTGACAAAACCAGGGATGAGATCCAAGTGCGGAAAGGATCTCATGCATTGCGATGTGGCTGTGAAGAAAGCGAATGCAATCTTAGGATGCATTAACAGAGGCATCGTGTCCAGATCAAGAGAGGTGGTCGTTCCACTCTATTCTGCTATGGTCAGGCCTCACCTGGAGTCCTGTGTCCAGTTTTGGGCACCACATTTGAGGAAGGAAGTTGACAAGCTCGAGCGTGTCCAGAAGAGGGCAACCAGGAGGGCGAGAGGGTTGGAATCCAAGTCTTACGAGGAAAGGCTGAAAGAGTTGGGTCTGTTTAGCCTGGGAAAGAGAAGGCTTAGAGGGGACATGATTGCAGTCTTCAAGTATCTGAAGGGCTGCCATGTAGAAGACGGAGCAGATCTATTCTCTCTCGCTCCAGATTGCAAGACGACGTCAAATGGGTGGAAATTACCAGGGAGTCGTTATCAGCTAAATATCAGGAGAAACTTCCTAACTGTAGGAGTGGTTGAGCAGTGGAACAGTCTGCCTCGGGAGGTGGTGGAGGCTCTTCCACTGGATGTTTCCAAGGGGAGGCTGGACGACCATCTTTCGGGTCTGTTTTTGGGCTATCTTTCGGCTCTGCTCCTGCAGAGTGCAGGGGGTTGGACTGGATGATCTGCAAGGTCCCTTCCAACTCTAACATTCTAACATTCCGACTCCCGTCCACCCAGCGGTTCGAAAGCATCATAAATGTAAGTAGATAAAGTGGGTCCTGCCCTAGGTGGCAGGGGGCACCCCTCCTCCTTGTGAGGTAGAGGGTTCGGCGGAAGTGACAGCGGCAACAATGGCGGCGGAGCAGTTCCTGGCGACCCGGTGGAGCAACGTCGGAGGCAGAGCCCGGAGAAGTGGAGCCTTGGAGAGCGTGGTGACGTGCGGCGCAGCGCGGCAGAGCCACCTGTGGACTGTAGCCGGAACTGCAGCCAACACAGAGCCACACGCCAAGACGAGACCTGCCGGAGGAAGCTGCTCAGGAAAGATCGGCTCCAGAAAGGGCACCAGGACGCCAATATCTGAAGCCGCGGAAGGAAGCCGGATGACAACTAGCCCGGGGTGCTGGTAGGCAGTCACCACCCTGTAGACAATGTGGCCCTAGTTAGGTTAATTGGTTGGTTAGAACCACTATGTAAACCACCCAGAGACCCTTCGGGGTCAGGGCGGTATATAAGCCGAAGGTATAAATAAATAAAATAAATAAATGATTCTATGAAAGGACCCTGGTCACATCCAGGTAGCTGTAGGAACTGTCAGGAACTCTGAGGTCAGAGCTTCCGGTAAGTACACGAGGCCTTATTTTTCTTTTTAATTTTTCTGTCTAGAATGATTGTGCCCAACAGACCCAGTTTTGGTCCGCCCATCAGCCAAGCATTAGATGCAAGGGCTGATATCGGCTGCAGGTCTCCCGCCATAAGCGAGCAGATGGGAACTCTGACCGGCACGGCTGAGAACTCCTTTCCATTTGAATCCTGAAGCCACCTTAAAACAGGAGGGTTTGGGGTGAACAACTCACATGCCATCACAGTCAGAAATCTGTTCTTTATTTTTATTCACATATATGTATACCAAAAAACCCCACAATGTGGGGGTACAGCAGCAGAGCAAGCGAGGAAGCCGGAACTTCAGGCTGGTTTGTGTCTTCTCTGCGACGTCGGCTCAGTTCCGCCTTCACGCAGTTGCTGCAGACGCCGTTTCCGTTGTTAGTTGTCACAGCCGAAAATGCTGAGTCTGCTGGAGAAGTCAATGAGGTCGGTGCACAGGGTTTCGTATTCCTCCTCCTGGCATTCGTCGTCACTTGGCCACTTCTCGATCCACGTGTCCTTGCTGATGAGGTAGTTGACACTGGAAAAGGGGAGAGGAGAACTGAGCCTTTCACGCCTTCGCTCCATTGGCCACGTGGCTTGTTGGGACCTCGAGAAGGAACGTGCGGAGACTGCAGGGCACGTACAAGGGGGAAGGCTAAACTCTTATCACCTGCCACCCATGAGGGATTAACTGTATGTGCCCTTTGGTGACAGAAGAAGAAGAAGAAGAAGAAGAAGAAGAAGAAGAAGAAGAAGAAGAAGAAGAAGAAGAAGAAGAAGAAGAAGAAGAAGAAGAAGAAGAAGAAGAAGAAGA
>NW_015161489.1:163726-176951 GCF_001447785.1 Gekko japonicus
AGGAGGAGGAGGAGGAGGAGGAGATTGGATTTATACCCCATGGCCCTTCACTACCCAAAGGTGTCTCAGAGCGGCTCACAAACTCCTTTCCCTTCCCCTCCCCACAACAGACACCCTGGGAGGTGGGTGGAGCTGAGAGAGCTCTGACAGAAACTGCTCTTTTTCAAGAACAGGTATGAGAACTACAGCTTCCCAAGGTCATCCAGCCAGGTGCAAGTGGAGGAGGAGTGGGGAATCAAACCCGGTTCTCCCAGAGAAGAGTCCGCGCACTTAACCACTACACCAAACTGGCTCTCAGAAGGGACCTGAGTTCCAATAGTCTGTATGTGGGTAGCAGAGAAAGACCCTCCTGTGCCCAGGAGGGAGAACCGGACAACTTCCTTGTCTCCAGCAAGGCAAATGCCTCCCCCTCCTCAACATTTCCCTTTGTTAAGGGGTGTGAGTGGAGCAAGCTAGCCAGCGGGGAAAGTTAGCCTCAAAAAGAGTTCCTCGGGGCTCAGATCTAGTTTCTGAAGGTTTGTTCGAAGTACACAGAGAGAAAGAAATAAACAAGATGATTTGTGGGAGGGGAATACAAAAGACTGTCAGCAAGCTGTCATTTTGTGTTCTAGTTCCCTTAGTGTTTTCCCTTCCCCCCCCTTGTTGCCTGCTACATTCTGCTATCTGCATTCTTGTTGTAGAGTCATGTAACTGCTCAAGGTTGCCCAGCTGGTGTGAGAAGGAGATGCCCGTTATCTGCTTGCTCGTTAGTGGAATCTTTCTCTTGTGAACCATGTGTCTGTTTTGAGAAAGACAAACCGTTGCATTCCCATGTAATTGCCGGCTAGTGCCATCCCTCTGCGCGCCGGCGGGAAAGGGATCTATTGGTTATACTGTGGTTCAAAGTTCCTTTATTATGTTGCCCTCTGGGGTCTGTATCCATTCCTAACAGTTTTCCAGTGTTCCTGTTTCTACCAATCGCTTTGGAATAAATTTTGCTTTAACCTTTTAAACGTGGATTTATTTTGGAGACTTTGGGGATTCAACATTTTGTTTATCGCGCCTTCATCAAAGGGTTTGCCCAAGTGGCCCTTCCCCTGACTGACTTATTAAAAACCAAGGGGAAGGGGTTTGATTCGGCTAAGCCTGGGGCTCCTCTTAAATGGTCATCTGAGTGCGATGAGGCTTTCCGTAAACTCAAACAGTTGTTTACTTCTGAGCCTATACTAGCGAAGCCTGATGAGACTAAAAAATTCATTGTGCAAACCGATGCGTCTGATGTTGCAATGGGTGCAGCCATTTTGCAAGAGGGGGAGGAGGGGACGTTGCACCCATTGGCTTATGTCTCAAAAAAGTTCTCTGAGGCCGAACGCAACTGGTCGATATGGGAGAAGGAGGCGTCGGCCATTAAATTAGCCCTTTCGTCTTGGCGCCACTGGCTGGAAGGGGCGAGGGTGCCATTTGAGGTTTGGACGGACCACAAAAACCTGGAGACTTTAAAGTCACCCAGAACTTTAAATGCAAAGCAACTTCGTTGGGCAGACTTCTTTGCTAAATTCCAGTTCACCCTACACCATTTACCTGGCACGGCTAACTCTCTCGCTGACGCGCTGTCTCGCTTGCCGCAACATGAGAGTCAGCGTGACATCATCATTGACTCAATCTTCACTCCCGCCCAACTGGGAGGGGCTGTGCTTACGCGGGCTCAAGCCAAGAAACTGCCTGCCCCTAATGACTCTAAGGCTCCATCGGATTCTCTTTTGAAAGGGGGGGAGTGGAAACACAAATATTTGTCTGCATGGTCTCCAGAGGATGACGCCCTGGTCAAGGAGCTTCCCAAATGCACCCGTGATCCAGATAGCTTGGTTTACTCTGAAGGGAAACTCTATGTCCCTGTTGCACTTAGGGGGGAAATTCTGCGTTCAGCTCACGGTTCTAAATTGTCTGGTCACTGGGGCTTTGTCAAATCACTTCAATTGCTACGTCGTCAATTTTGGTGGCCCCGCATGCGCAAAGACTTATTACACTTTGTTCGTACTTGCCAAACATGTGCGCTGGCCAAATCTCGGGGGGGGGGGGAAACCTTCTGGATTACTGCATCCCCTCCCCACCCCGTCCAGACCGTGGGAGGTAGTGTCTATGGACTTTATTACTGACTTGCCTCTCAGCAAAGGGAAGACCGTAATTTGGGTGGTGGTTGATTTATTTTCCAAACAGGCGCACTTCGTTCCTTTGCCTACGGCTCAGGCTTTGGCTAAGGCTTTTTTCTATCACATGGTACGCCTTCATCTCTTGCCAGCTAAAATAATATCCGACAGAGGAACTCAATTTGTTTCCAAATTCTGGACGGAACTGATGGCCACCATGGGGGTGGAGCAGGGGTTGAGTAGCAGCTACCATCCAGAGACTGACGGACAGACAGAACGCGTGAATCAAACCCTGGAACAATACCTACGTTGTTTCACCAACTATCAGCAATCAGATTGGTGTGACCTCTTGCCTTTGGCCGAGTACTGTTATAATAACACGGATCACTCCTCGATTAACATGTCTCCCTTTAAGGCTGTATTTGGCTACGGCAGCCCTCCCGTCCCCTTTTTGGGTTGGGGACCTCCTCTACAACCTACGGATGCGGGGACTTGGTGTCACTCTCTTCAACGAGCATGGCCCATTTTGTGTGACACACTAAATGCTGCTAAGGCAGCCTACAAAGCTCAAGCGGACAAGGGCAGGGTGGCGGGTTGGAATCTGAAACCTGGGGATTCTGTTTATGTCTCTACAAAAAATATTAAACTGCTGCGTCCCAGTAGGAAGTTGGGGTGGAAGTACATCGGCCCTTTTAAAGTTCGCAAAATCCTCAATGATGTTGCGGTTGATGTGGAATTGCCTAAAAACCTCAGGGGGTTGCATTCAGTCTTTCATATGAGTCTCTTAAAGAAAGACATGGGTTCCTCTCAATGGCGTCCTGATCGGGTTCCCCCACCCCCTTTACTTCTTGAGGGTGAGGAACATTTTGAAATTTCCGAAATTCTGGATTGTAAGCTTAAACGAGGGAAACGTTGGTATCTCATTGAATGGGTTGATTTCGGTCCTCAGCACCGTGAGTGGGTGGAAGAAGGGGATATTCGGGCCCCTTATATGCTCCGTGAGTTTCACAGACGTTTCCCGGACAAACCGGGAGATTCCGGGAGATTCCGGGAGATGGGGGGTAAAATGTATTTTCAGGTGGGCAGTATGTCAGCAAGCTGTCATTTTGTGTTCTAGTTCCCTTAGTGTTTTCCCTTCCCCCCCTTGTTGCCTGCTACATTCTGCTATCTGCATTCTTGTTGTAGAGTCATGTAACTGCTCAAGGTTGCCCAGCTGGTGTGAGAAGGAGATGCCCGTTATCTGCTTGCTCGTTAGTGGAATCTTTCTCTTGTGAACCATGTGTCTGTTTTGAGAAAGACAAACCATTGCATTCCCATGTAATTGCCGGCTAGTGCCATCCCTCTGCGCGCCGGCGGGAAAGGGATCTATTGGTTATACTGTGGTTCAAAGTTCCTTTATTATGTTGCCCTCTGGGGTCTGTATCCATTCCTAACAGTTTTCCAGTGTTCCTGTTTCTACCAATCGCTTTGGAATAAATTTTGCTTTAACCTTTTAAACGTGGATTTATTTTGGAGACTTTGGGGATTCAACAAAGACAGAATACAAAAATATTGTTTCTGACAAATACTGATCTCTCTAAGGGCTAAATTAGATGTTACTTTTTTCAATGAGTCGGGTCCCAGTTTCCCTGACCTGACTCTCGGCCCACTGAGTGGGCTGGAAGGGCATCCCCACGGTGTTGTTTTTCTGGCCCACTGGGGGGGAGGGGGCCTGAGGCCCCATCTGACCGAGCGGAGTGAGAGTTGGGTCAAGAAATTTCTAATCCAACTCATTTAAAGAGTGTAGCATGTCGTTCGGCCAGGCAGTGGCATAATTTTGGGGCTTCTGTGTCCTGCCCCAGCTGGTGAAATGGAGCTTTGGTCTGCTAAGAGACTTATGGCAACGGCCTTTCTTACTGCTCAACAGCAAGAGGGGAGGCGTATTTGTCCATCCCAGCAACCGCACAGGTGGTGATAATCAGTCTTTCCTCTAAGCTGAGTTAGTGTGAGCTAGCTCACAGTTTTTTAGCCTCCGGCTCACACATTTTTGTCTCAAGTCAGGAAGGATGGCTCCAGAGCCAACTAATTTATGCAGTAGCCAAATTGCTCGCTCACAACTTTAATGCCAGTAGCTCACAATGTGGAATTTTTGCTCACAAGATTCCACAGCTTAGAGGGAACATTGGTGGTGATCAATGTTCCCTCTAAGGCGTGGAGTCTTGTAAGCAAGAATTCGACTTTGTGAGCCACTGGCATTAAAGCTGTGAGCAAGCAATTTGGTTACTGCATAAATTAGTTTGCTTCAGAGCCATTCTTCCTGAGCTAAGACAACAATCTGTGAGCTGGAGGCTAAAAAAATGTGAGCTAGCTCACACTCACTCAGCTTAGAGGAAACACTGGTGGTGATAATCACATCGCTCTAGGAACCATGGTCTTTGCTCTGGGGTTCACCCCGTTCTGTGTATGTCACCAGAACATGGTAGAAAAAGGGCTCCTCCAGAGCCCCTGAGAAATCTGGAGATGGAAAGTGACGGGCCACTTTTCATCTTGTACTCATCTTCCCGGCCAACTGGCTGTTTTCAAAAACTCTTGAGCGGAATGACTTAATTAGATCTGTTGTCAGGCGCTTTGTGACCCAACGTGGGGGAAGCCAGATATAAATCCAAGAAAGGAGTAAAATACGTACTCGTTTTTGGTGGGCCACAGGTCTTTCCTGTGGCCTGAGACCAGGTAATCCGTGTTCACCTGCAGCTGCAGAGACTCCCTGCATTTCATGTGGCTGATAAACTTGCGGGGTCTGGCTCGTGGGTTGACGTCAGTCCCTGGCGGATTTAGAGGAAAACATTCAGAAATTCTTTCGTTACGGCTGTGAGCCTGAATCACCTTAATTGGCTGATCAATCGACTAATGCTAAACTGAAAGAATTACTGGGGGGGGCTATTTTTATCTATGATAAGGAGAATAAAGCTGCATTCTTACTTTCCTCGCTCACAAATTCCTGTTTCTTTGGGGGGGGGGTCTTCTGTCCCACAAGTGTTTTTCTCCCTCTAGTGTTCGATTCCCTCTTACACCGGTTTATGTCTGGGATATTTCCCTGAAGATTTAAATTGTAGGTTTTTATAAGGAGCTGCGGTGGCTCAAGTGGTTAAGATGCTGAACTGCAGGCTGTGTAAGGTTGGTAGTTCAGCAGTTCGAGACCCGGGTTGCCGCATGACGGAGTGAGCTCCCATCTCTAGTTCCAGCTCCTGCCAACCTAGCAGTTCGAAAGCAAGAAATGGCAAGTAGATAAATAGGTACCACTTCAGTGGGAAGGGAACAGCGTTCCGTGCGCCTTGGTGTTTAGTCATGCCGGCCACATGACCACGGAAACGTCTCCGGACAGCGCTGGCTCTTCGGCTTGGAAACGGAGATGAGCACCGCAACCCTAGAGTCAGACTCGACTGGCTTTCGAGCAAGGGAACCTTTACCTTTACCTTTTATCCTGGACATAAACCAGTGTGATACCAAATCAACCACTAGAGGGAGCCAAACACATGCGGGAACCACCCCCCAAAGAAACAGGAAGTTACAAGTAGGGAAAATAAGAATGCAGAAAAGCCCTCCCTTTCTTTAGAAAGAATTATGCCCTTAGGAGGCATGTATGGACACAGATGCAATTCCAGGCACCTAATCACAAGAAACTGCCTTGAAGAAGGCCAGTCTTACCTGTGTTATGTACGCGGACCGCCACTAGGGGTCCGTGGCTAAGCAGGAGCTTGGTCCCCAAACACAAAGGGGACCGAGGATCCCGGTCCACTGCGAGTCCACCAATAGCACCCTTGGCGGGAAATTCAAACCCTCCAATGCGGACAGAGGTGTGCCGGGGGGGGAGTGTATATAGTCGGCCTTTGCAGGGCCATTTTTCTTTGGCTTGTGAAGTACAATAAACGCGTCTGAACGCATGCCATGGTCCGGAGTCCTCCATGCGTCGAACCCAGTACTTTTCAACCTTTTTTTTCTTTTCTTTTTCTAAACAGACTCTTTTTTATTATTATTATTATATGCATCATAAATTATTATTACATTACAATACAATCCCAATTCTCTTATGATACATTTCCCCCCCCCCTTTTATATCCCAATCCCACCAGGTGACCATCACATAACTGTAAATTACATTTTTAACCATGAGCACATTTTTTTCATTTTTTCACGTATACCAGTATTGGCTTCTCCATTATTTACCCATTGAAAGTATGTAGACCATTTCTTTTTTATCGCCTTCATCTTTCCATCCCATGCCTTATCTTGTCAAATACATTCCAATATATCTGACTGGATATAGTCGTATATCCAACCATATGCAATCACAGCATGCGCTGCTAGTAACATTGCTTTAAAAACATCCTGATTTCGTCTCTCAATATTATAGTTTCCCAGTACGCCCATAAATAATAGATCTCCATCTATTTTAAGATCCACCTTACTTAATCCTACTATCTCCATTACTTTTCAACCTGACAATTCTTTGCAGATCAACCTGCTGTTCAAAGGACAGGTGGAGGGACCTGGTAGGAAGAGGCCTCAGGAGACCTGGCCTGTGATGGAACTCAGGCCTCAAACAGATACGATGCGATTTATTTATCTCTTTGCAGAATCTATATCCCACCTTTCAATCCAGCCAGGGCGACCAAGGAGGCTTACATTTTAAAACAGAGAAATGAAAACGTATCATGAAAATAAAAACGCAAAGTTCATTCACAAAACCAACATATCATGCCTGTATAAAAGCAAACGCCAACCATTAAAACATAGGGCAAAAAGTAGCAGGTTTTAAGAATAACATTTCTGATTTTTTTTAATCCGAGGTTCCCTGCCCTCCTCCAGGAAGGAAATCCTTACCTTCTTTAATAACTTCCAGAACTTCCATCATGTAGTTGTCGTAACCGTTTTCTTCTTCGATTCGAGTAAGCTTGGCCTTGTACACTTAAAACAAAGACCGAGAACAGGCATTAGCTCAGGCACGGACCTCCTCTCTCGACAGAGATCTCCCCCCACCCTGGTGGCAGGAAGCCTCCCGGCTCATCCCACTTTAGAACTTGTTGTTGATGTTGTTCATCTTTGCGACCCCATGGACCAGATCACGCCAGGCCCTCCTGTCTTCCGCCGTCCTCTGAAGTTGGCTCAACTTCATGTTCGTTGCATCTGTGACACTGTCTAACCATCTCTTCCTTTGCCGTCCCCGTCTTCTTTGACCCTCAATCTTTCCCAGCATCAGGGTCTTCTTCTCCAGTGAGTGCTCCCTTCTCATTGGGTGGCCAAAGTCTTTGAGCTTCAGTTTCATTATCTGGCCTTCCAGGGAACAGTCAGGGTTGATTTCTTTTAGGATTGACTGGTTTGATCTCCTTGCAGTCCAAGGGACTCTCAAGAGTCTTCTCCAGCACCATAGTTCAAAATAATCTATTCTTCGGCGCTCGTGTTCTTTAGAACTAGAGGGGGAAATTGTTCCCTCCAGCTCAAAGGAGGAACTGCAGGAGGTGGCACAGGGCAGTCTGCTGCACCGGAACCTTCCAACGTGGCTCAGGGACGTGGTGGCGGAACGTGGCGTCCAGCCACAGCCAACTTACAGTGACCCTTTGTGGGGTTTTCAAGGCAAGAGACAAACAGAGGTGGGTTTGCCATTTGCCTGCCTCTGCGTAGCGACCCTGGACTTCCTTGGTGGTCTCCCACCCAAGTACTGACCAGAGCTGACCCTGCTTAGCTTCTGAGAGCTGATGGGGATGGTGGTGGAAAGTCCCATCAACTCAGAACCGACTTACGGGCCACTCTGGTCAAGGCGAGAGACCTGCAAAGGGCTACCAGCTCCGGGCTGGGGAATCCCTGGAGATTCTGGAGTGGGCCCTGGGGGAGGGGAAGGCCCTCAGCCGGGTATCCTCCCATACATAGAGTCTGCCCTCCATCGGCCCCCGTTTTCTGCAGGGGAGCTGATTTCTGTTTCCTGGAGATCATTTGGAACTCCGGGAGATCTCCAGGCCCCTCCTTGAGACTGGCAACTCTCGATTGCAGCAGATAAAGTTAGGGCAACTGCAGCCCGGTCACGCAGATGAGGCCGCTGCCCAGGAGGCAAACTCTGGGGATGAACGGAGGCGTTGGCCATTGACCTTTCAAAGGAGGCGACTGGACACAACACAACCCCTTCCCTCCTGCACGCAACCCCGCAATCCAACGGCAGTTACCGTAATCCACTTCTGGCTTGCAGGCTTCCAGAACTCGCTCCTGCAAGTCGGCGGGTTCATCTCCTTGTCTGTGCAAGAAGCAGTTCTCTTTGGGAGGAAGAAGAGGAAGAAGAGGAAGAAGAGATTGGATTTCTACCCCACCCCTTAACTTCCCAAGGGAGTCTCAAAGTGACTCACAAACTCCTTTCCCTTCCCCGCCCCACAACAGACACCCTTGTGAGGTAGGTGGGGCTGAGAGAGCTCTGATGAAAACGGGTCTTTTTCTTTTTCTTTTTTTTTAATGATCTATATTAGCACTCATATTTTCATACCTGTCTGTTAATCTAGACAATCTACTCCAGCCATCTATAAAAAATTCCCCATATGCTATCAAAAGCGTCTTCTTCCTTCCCATGAAGGACAGCTCATCAGAACTACGGCTTGCCCAAGGTCATCCAGCAGGTGCAAGTGGAGGAGTGGGGAATCCAACCTGGTCCTCCCAGATTAGAGTCCGCACACTTCACCACGACACCAAACTGGCTCTCAGGAGAGCAGAGGGAAAGACCATGAAGGCACAGGGGATGGCTTAGGCAGTCCCCCAGGTGTTACAAACTGGACATGCTAGAGGAGTTGCCAGCTGTTCATTCCCCAAACCCTGGACGCAGAGGCGGAGCCAGGCCAGGACCTGGCAGAATCTGGCTGGCTTTGCAGAGTCACTGACTTGTGAATTTTACTGAAGTCCTGCAGTGACACTGCTCACAAAATGACTCCTGTCAATAGCATCCTTCCCAAGAAACACCATTTTTAAAAAAGGTTTAAAATAAAGCATAATTTTGTGTGCATGGATGAAACAGGGCATTAATGGTCTGGGCACGGGGATGATGGAATGCGAACACACACACACACACACACACAAACCCCACCATGAAATCCTTGGTGTGAAAGGTGTCAGACTTGGGCATCTGGCTAGCTGAAACCTGATGTATTTTAACCTGCTATATTCCGCTTGCCCTCTGTACCCTTATCACTGCCCTCGCCTGCCACTGCATTCCTAGTGAGTGTTCGTAGTGAATTAAGGAGGCTTGCTTGGTAACTTTCCTACGGGGCCTCAAGACATCCTTCACACCAGAAATGTCCCTGAAGTAAGACTGTGCCTGGCTAGATAATGGCTGTATATCTTTCAGAGTCATTGCAGTAATCAGGGCTATTTTGGGGAAGGAACGCACAGGAACGGAGCTCCGGCTGGCTCCCAAGTTGGCCACGCCCAGCAGGAACTCATTAGCATAATAGGCCACACCCAACAACAGGAACTCATTAGGATTGGCTACATGCAAAGGAGTTCCTGCTACCAAAAAAGGCCCTGGGTTTTGACAACAAACAAGGTAAACAGAATAACAAGCAAAAGGTGGGTGTGGCTGGATGAGCACACTTCTGGTAACATGGGGGTGCGGCCTAATGTGCTAATGAGCTGTTCTGTCAGGAGTGTGGCCCAATATGCTAATGAGTTCCTGCTGTTGGGTATGGCCTATTATGCTAATGAGTGCTGAGCTTTTTCTACAAAAAGAGCCCTGGAATGCTGACGTGGTTGTGAATGGAATTTTGGGGTGGTGCCTCGATCCCGCTTTCCTGCCTTTGCAATTCAGTCCTAACAAAGAGTTTGAACCCACAGCATCTCATATCACTAAATAAAACATTCACTGCTAAAGTGCGTGTGGAGAGCAATGCTCCCTCTAAGCTGTGGAGTCTTGCGCGCAAAAAAAATCCTACTTTGTGAGCGACTGGCATTAAAGTTGTGAGCAAGCGGTTTGGCTCCTGCGCAAGTTACTTTGCTCTGGAGCCACCCTTCCTGAGCTGAGACAAAAGTGTGTGAGCTGGAGGCTAAAAAACTGTGAGCTGGCTCACAATTAACTCAGCTCAGAGGGAACATCGGCGGAGAGTGACTTGACTGGGAACCTGACTGTTGTGTATTAAGATGGCCACTGCCGCATGTATTCATTTGGAATACTGTGTGCAGTTCTGGTCATCACACCTTAAAAAGGATATTCTAGCTTTGGAAAAAGTGCAGAAAAGGGCAACTCTAATGATAAAAGGGTTGGAACACTTTCCCTATGAGGAAAGGTTAAAGCGCTTGGGGCTCTTTAGCTTGGAGAAACGACGACTGAGGGGTGACATGATCGAGGTTGATAATCTGATGTTCTTATGTCTGGGGCAAGGGATGCTCTGTATTCTTGGTGCTTCGGGAGGGGGTCAACAGTGGGAGGGCTTCTAGTGTCCTGGCCCCACTGGTGGACCTCCTGATGGCACTGGTATTTCTGGCCACTGCGTGACACAGAGTGTTGGACTGGATGGGCCATTGGCCTGATCCAACATTGGCTTCTCTGATGTTCTTATGTCTGGGGCAAGGGATGCTCTGTATTCTTGGTGCTTCGGGAGGGGGTCAACAGTGGGAGGGCTTCTAGTGTCCTGGCCCACTGGTGGACCTCCTGAGGGCACCTGGTATTTCTGGCCACTGTGTGACACAGAGTGTTGGACTGGATGGGCCATTGGCCTGATCCAACATGGGCTTCTCTGATGTTCTTATGTCTGGGGCAAGGGATGCTCTGTGTTCTTGGTGCTTGGGGGGGGATAGTGGGAGGGCTTCTGGTGTCCTGGCCCCACTGCTGGACCTCCTGATGGCCCCTGGTATTTTTGGCCACTGCGTGACAGCGTGTTGAACTGGATGGGCCATTGGCCTGATCCAGCATTGGCTTCTCTTATGTCCTTATGTCTGGGGCAAGGGATGCTCTGTGTTCTTGGTGCTTTGGGGGTCAACAGTGGGAGGGCTCCTAGTGTCCTGCCCCACTGGTGGACCTCCTGATGGCACCTGGTATTTCTGGCCACTGTGTGACACAGAGTGTTGGACTGGATGGACCTTTGGCCTGATCCAATCTTGGCTTCTCTGATGTTCTTATGTTCTTATGTGGGCCCGGCCATGCGGTCTTACAGACTTTCTGACCATTAGGTCCTAGAACAATAGCCAGCTCGGATCCTAGCACAGGCCAACAGGTTCGCGCGGATCCTGATAGGAACCTATGGGGACTGAGGACTTGTAAATAGAACGAATCACGGGAAGTGGGGGGGGGTGTTGGGTGTGCACATGGATACGCATATAAGCCGGCATTGGACCGGCTAGTTTATCTTCCGTTTTCCAATGTAACCGATACATGTGAGCTGATTTCACCCTGCTAAGCCTTGAACGCCAATACTTTTCACTGAGTCAGCCAGGCACTGAAGGGACATTGCTGGCGGAGTGACAGAGGGAGAGGAACGGGAAAAGGAGGAAGGAGGTCCACCCCATGTCTTCATCTCCCTCTCGTGCACACACACACACACACACTCCTAGTGAGCAAGAGCATGAGGGGGCAGCAGGAAAGCCGGGGGGGCTCTTCTTGGAGGCAACTGGAAGCTACCGGGGAACTCAATTTCTAGGAAAGAAGAGTTCGGTGAGGACAAGGTTTTCTTGGGGGATTTTAAAGACCTGTACGCCAGTCTCCCTTGGTCTCTCCCGGCCACTCTTGGCCAAGAGAAGACAGTAGGGGCACCAAGAAGGTAGCTTAGGACATATTTCCAAGAATAACTTAACAGCATCGTGCAACCAGACCTCCAGGATCATACCGTGGGTTCTATAAACCACACGAGGTCCTGCTCATTTCAACACTCTGAATAGCCAAACTGAATTTGCAAAGCTGAAAAAGCCAACAGCTCCAGACCCTTTGAAAGACCACAGAGACACAAAGATCTCTGCTGCGGTGGCTCAAGTGGTTAAGACGCTGAACTGCAGGCTGTGGAAGGTCAGTAGTTCAGCAGTTCGAGACCCGGGTGCCGCATGACTGAGTGAGCTCCCGTCTCTAGTTCCAGCTCCTGCCAACCTGGCAGTTTGAAAGCAGGAAATTGCAAGTAGATAAATAGGTACCACTTCGGTGGGAAGGGAACAGCGTTCCGTGCGCCTTGGTGTTTAGTCATGCCGGCCACATGACCACACAAACGTCTTCAGACAGCGCTGGCTCTTTGGCTTTGAAACGGAGATGAGCACCGCAACCCTAGAGTCGGACTCGACTGGCTTTCGAGCAAGGGAGACCTTTACCTTTTACCAGACCCTTTGAAAGACCACAGAGACACAAAGATCCAGCCTTGCAGAACTGGAGATCACAAATTCCTTGGGGATCTTTGGTGAGCAGCAGAAGCAGTTACTTCCTCTCCCCGCTCTGCCCCACCCTTACCTTCCGCGCACCGACAAACGTCACCGTGGCAGATCTTATTGAGGTGCTCGCTTCCCTGGGACGGATGATAGAACTTGGTGCAGCGGTCATCTGAAGAGAGGAGCAGAAAGATCGTCTCAGAGGGTAGCTGGGTTGGCCTGGAGTAGAATGGCTAAGTCCGAGTCCAGTAGCACTTCAGAGACCAACAAGAATTTGGGGGGATGTGACTTTTCAAGAGCTTCACTGTGCAAATTCCCCAAGCTTGGTCAGCCCCTTTTGGTAAGAGAACTCTGGTCGAATCTGCATACCCTGGGATGTGGCAGGGCCCCCGGTCCCCGCAGAGCCCCTCCTCCACAAAGGCTGCCAGGGAAGGACTGGCAGGTGACCATGGAAGCACTTCTGGAGGGCACCTCTCTGCACCCACCCTCAGAGGAAGGACAACTAGGCAGTGGGGAGCCTCCTGAGCAGGCAGGGGAAGGAAGGAAGGAAGGTAGGACATACACACGGGGCAGGTGGGGCAGGTGGGTGGGCTGGAAGGAAGGCCTGAGCCAGAGTCCTTCTGGAGGGCACAGCGGGGGTGTCCCTGGCTGCACACACCCTCGGAGAAAGGATATCTAGGCAGTGGGAAACTTCAGGAATGGGTAGGGGAAGGAAGGGCAGACAAGAAGAAGAAGAAGAAAAAGAAGAA